>NW_022589708.1:76351249-76592513 GCF_004348235.1 Phoca vitulina
ATAGGGGAAGTGAGAAAAAAAACGAAACAAGATGAAACCAGAGAGGGAGACAAACCATAAGAGACTCTTAATCTTAGGAAACAAACTGAGGGTTGCTGGAGGGGTGGAGGGTGGGGGGATGGGGTAATGGGGTGATGGAAATTGGGGACAGTATGTGTTGTAATGAGCACTGGGTATTATATAAGACTGATGAATCACAGACCTGTACCCCTGAAACGAATAATACATTATATGTTAATTAATTGAATTTAAATTTAAAAAATAAATAAAAATTAAAAATAAATTGATAAACAAAAAAAGAAACTGAAGATGACACAAAGAAATGGAAACACATTCCATGCTGACAGATTAGAACAAATATTGTTAAAATGTCCATATTACCCAAAGCAATCTACACATTTAACACAATCTCTATCAAAATACCAATAGCATTTTTCACAGAACTAGAACAAAAAATCCTAAAATGTATATGGAACCACAAGAGACCCCAAATAGCCAAAGCCATCTTGAAAAAGAAAAGCAAAGCTGGAGGCATCATAGTTTCAGACTTCAAGTTATATTACAGAGCTGTAGTAATCAAAACAGTATGGTACTGACACAAAAATAGACACATAGACCAATAGAACAGAATAGAAAACTCAAGAAATAACCCACAATTATATAATCAATTAGTCTTTGACAAAGCAGGAGAGAATACGCAATGGGAAAATGTCTCTTCAACAAATGGTGTTGGGAAAACTCATTCATGCAAAAGAATGAAACTGGACCACTTTTTTTTTTTTTTTAAGATTTTATTTATTTATTTGACAGAGAGAGACACAGCGAGAGAGGGAACACAAGCAGGGGGAGTGGGAGAGGGAGAAGCAGGCTTCCCACCGAGCAGGGAGCCCAATGTGGGGCTCGATCCCAGGACCCTGAGATCACGACCTGAGCCGAAGGCAGACGCTTAACGGCTGAGCCACCCAGGCGCCCCTGGACCACTTTCTTATACCATACACAAAAATAAATTCAAAATGGGTTAAAGGCCTAAATGTGAGACCTGAAACCACTAAAAATTCTAGAAGAGAGCACAGGCAGTAATGTCTCTGACATCAGCCTTGGCAACATTTTTCTAGATACATCTCCTGAGGCAAGGAAAATAAAATAAAAAATTAACTACTGGGACCACAACAAAATAAAAAGCTTCTGCATGGTGAAGGAAACAATCAACAAGACTAAAAGGCAACCTACTGAATGGGAGAAGATATTTGCAAATGACATATCCAATAAAGACCTAGTACCCAAAATATATAAAAAACTGATAAACTCAACACCCAAAAGACAAATAATCCAATCAAAAATGGGCAGAAAATACGAATAGATATTTCTCCCAAGAAGACACCCAGATGGCCAACAGACACATGAAAAGATGCTCAAATCACTCATCATTAGGGAAATGCAAATCAAAACTACAATGAGATATCACCTCACACTTGTCAGAATGGTTAAAATAAAAAACAAAAGAAACAAGAAGGGTTTGTGAGGATGTGGAGAAAAGGAAATCCACTTACACTGTTGGTAAGAATGCAAACTGGAACAGCCATTGTGGAAAATGGTATGGAAGTTCTTCAAAACATTAAAAATAGAACTACCCTACAATCTAGTAACTGTACAACTGGGTATTTACCCCCAAAATACAAAAACACTAATTCAAAGGGATTCATGCACCCCTATGTTTATAGCAGCATTATTTGCAATAATCAAATTATGGAAGCAGCCCAAATGTCTATTGATACATGAATGGATAAAGATGTGGTATGTATATACAATGGAATATTATTCAGCCATAAAATGAATGAAATCTTGCCATTTACAATAACATGGATGGAGCTAAAGAGTATAATGGTAAGTGAAATAAGTCAGTCAGAGAAAGACAAATACCATATGGTTTCACTTATATGTGGAATTTAAGAAACTAACAAATGAGGAAAGGAAAAAAAGAGAAAGAGAAAAAGAGAGAGAGAGAGAAACCAAGCAACAGTCTCTTAACTATATATGATGGTTACCAGAGGGAAAGTGGGTGCTGGGATGGGTGAAATAGATGATGAGGATTAAGGAGTGCAGTTCCATGATGTGCACTGGGTGATGTATGGAATTGTTGAAACATCACATTGTACACCTGAAACTAATGTAACGTTGTGTATTAACTATATTGGAATTAAAATTTAAAAAAAGATAAAATCTGTAACTTTCTGGAATGTCCTTCATCATGTTGATTTCTAACTCTTTTTTTTTTTTAAGATTTTATTTATTTATTTGACAGAGAGAGACAGCTAGAGAGGGAACACAAGCAGGGGGAGTGGGAGAGGGAGAAGCAGGCTCCCCGCCGAGCAGGGAGCCGGATGCAGGGCTCGATCCCAGGACATTGGGATCATGACCTGAACCAAAGGCAGACGCTTAACAACTGAGCCACCCAGGCACCCCGATTTGTAACTCTTTATGTAAAAAACACACATAACTCTGTACCAAATGTTCCTTCCCTAGAGCACTCTCTCCTTTGTGAAGATTGTGTATCAGAGGCAGTTGTCCTAACCTGAGCTCCAATAAAACTCTTAACTTTCTTTAGAAAAAGTAATAGACTGTTATAACTATGCTTTTTGTTTGTTTTGTTAGAGAGACAGAGAGACTGAGCATGAGCAGGGTGTGGAAGAGAGAGAATCTTAAGGAATCTCCACACTCATCATGGAGCCTGATGCAGGGCTCAATCTCATGGCTTTGAGATCAAGACCTGAGCTGAAATCAAGAGTCAGACACTTAACAGACAGAGAAACCCAGGCACCCCTATAACTATGCTTTTGTAAGCCTTCTGGGAACCAATGCCAAAACCTATAGTAGATTCACAAAAGATAAAGGAATCTAAGCAGAACACTATGAAAAATTATTAAATCCCAAAGGAAGAAAACAAGAGAGGAAAAAGGGAACCAAAGGAATTCCAAAACACAACCAGAATACAGTTAACAAAATGACAATCCTAAATTAATACCTACCAATAATTACTTTAAATGTAAATGGACTAAATTTTATAATCAAAAGACACAGAGTGGCTTAATGGATAACACAACAAAACAAGAGTCAACTATATGCTGCCTACAAGAGACTCACTTCAGCTTTAAGGATACATATAGACTGAAAGTGGAGGGATGGAAAAAAGATATTCCATGCAAATGGAAACCAAAAGGATATTCTTATATCAGAAAAAACAGACCATAAGTCAAGGACTGTAACAAGAGATGAAGAAGGTCATTATATGATGCTAAAGGGGTCAATTCATCAAGAGGATATACCATTAGTAAATATGCACCCAACATTGCAGTACCTACAGATCTGAAGGGAGAAATAGATAGCAATATAATAATAGCAGGGAACCTCAATATTCTACTTTCAACAATGGATGCATCATTCAGACAGAAAATCAATAAGAGAAAAGTGTACTTAAATTGTACATTAGACCAGATAGACATTCGATCCAACAGCAGCAGATTATACATTGTTCTCATGTGGTATATTAAAACAATGGAATATTATTTAGTCTTAAAAAAGAAGAAAATCCTGTCATTTATAACAACATGGATGAACTTGGAGGGTATAATGCTGGGGTAATAGGTCATACAGAGAAAGTGCATAGTATGTCTTTATGTGAAATTTAAAAAGGGGGGAAATCAAATTCATAGAAACAGATAGTAGAAAAGTGGTTGCCAAGGCCTAGGGTATGGGGGGAAGTAGAAAGAGGTTGGTAAAAAGGTATAAGCTTTCAGTTAAAAGACCTGAATAGAGTCTCAGGATCTACTGTTAACGTGGTGACTGTAGTTGATAACACTGTATTCTGTAATTTAAATTTGCTAATAGAGTAGAACTTACTCTCTCTCACACACAAAAGGTAAATATGGAAGGTGATGGATATGTTAACTCACTTGGGGGGAGTCCCTTCACAATGTATGTGTACATCATATCATCATGTTGTACATTTTAAATATCTTCCAATTTTATTTGTCAATTCTACCTCAATAAGCATGAAAAAATTATAGAAAATATCGAGTGTTAGTGAGGAGCAAGTGGATATGGAGCAGCTAGAACTCTCATATCCTGCTGGTATAAATCAGTAAACCACTTTGAAAAATTGGTGGTTTCTATGAAAGCTGAATATACACATAGTGTATGACTCCCATTCTGTTAGAGTTCACACTCAATTCCCACTGCCTCAACTCCCACTTAGTCTCTGCACCATTACAGTTTGGCCTCCACCATCATCATTCTATTGAAATTGCTCTTCATAAAGTCCCTAATAACTTTGTTATTAATAAATCCAATGCCCATTCTCAATTCTCATTTTACTGGAAAATTCTGTAACATTTGAGACTGTTGACCAACCCATAATTCTTAACACTACTTACCCTTGAGGCTTAGGACAATTCTGTTTGTTTTATTATCTTAGAACTTTGACCGTTCCTTTGGCACTTATTTCTTACACTTAAATTGCACATTAGACCAGATAGACTATGTCATCCTATGCTTTCTTGTTAAAAGTTGGTGTTTCTTGGAGTTTCATCCTTGGCACTATGTATACACTTAATATATGTTAAGCCCTCATACTCATCTTCATCCACTTCAGTACCCCTCCTTAGTGTTCCTAAAATAATTTCTTTAAATACAAATCTAACATCTCAGAGCTGTGAGATCAAGTCCTGTGTTGGGCTCCGCACTGAGTGTGGAGCCTCCTTAAGATTCCCTCTCTCCCTCTGCTCCCTCCACAAATACATACACACATACTAATCTAATAGTTTACTTCCCTCTTTAAAAACCTGTGATTATGTACTGCATGGAGCACTGGGTGTTATACGAAAACAATGGATCGTGGATCGCCACATCAAAAACTAATGATGTATTGTATGGTGACTAACATAACATAATAAAATTTAAAAGAGTTCAAAAAAAAAAAACAAACACCAAAAACAAAAAACCTGTGATGGTTTTCAACCGGTGTACACAATAAAATACAAATGAGCTACTGGTATACCAGGCTCTTATACTTGATCCCTGACTACTTCTACAGCTTCATCTTCCACCCTTCCTCTCTGAATCTTATGTTTTAGTGACAATAAACTTCTCACTCAACAACCTTTCTTCATCCTCATATTGCATCCCCAAATCATCTAAGTCCTGTTGAAGCCTTTTCTGACCTCCTCAGGCCATTGTAAGTCTTTCTTCTGGATTTTTACAAAAATTTGACCATGTGTCTCATAGAAACCTTATCACATTGTTACATATATCTAGACCTCTACTGCCCTGAGAGTTTTGTAAATCCAATCTGTATTTGGCAGCTAGCACTGTACCTTACACGCAGTAGAAAACAACAATGTGTTCAATGATTGAATGGCCTCTGTAATTGCAAGATCCATGATACACAGCACATTGCTTATGTTAGTTGCTCAGTATATGTTTAAAAAATTTATAGGCTAATAATTGGTATTACTTCAGTATTCACAGTAAAGGATGATAAATGGTGCATAGTAAGAAATTTTGCATTTTGGGGGATGTTGCAGTGATTTTAAAAAGCTTTTAACTTAGAGGTTCCTGAGTGGTGTAGTCGGTTAAGTGTCCGACTCTTGGTTTCAGCTCAGGTCATGATCTCTGCATCGTGAGATTGAGCCCTGAGTTGGCTCCATGCTCAGCACGGAGTCTGCTTTCTCTCTTCCTTTCCCTCTGCCCCTCCCACTTGTGCTCTCTCTTTCTAATAAATAAATCTTTAAAAAAAAGCTTTTAACCTTGTTGTGCTTTGATAACTTCATGCCAATATTTGAGAAGTAATATAAATTCAAACCCAACTTTCTTTATCATTAATTATTCTCGTAACTATTCTTTGCTTACCTCAGGTTTTTGTTTTTTTTTCAGTTATTTCTGGTAGTTTTCTACACAACTTTTCTTTCTTGCTAGGATGCTAGTAAAAAATTTAGGCACCAAATGTAAGTTGTTCTAGTTCATAAGAATTTGTTCCTTAGAAACAGGAAGAATTATTTCATGAATGAATGTTTATAGTATTTTATCTGACTATATTCTAAAACATAGTGATAGACTGATGACATAAATTTACTCTTCAAATGATAGGATTTTTATAAAATTTTCTCTCAATTTTACAGTGATATTGAGTTTTCATACTACAGACGGGGGTTCCTAGAATTTAATGAGAAGTTAAAGTAAGTATATTTGGGGCACCTGGTGGTTCAGTCAGTTAAGCATTGGACTCTTGGTTTTGGCTCAGGTCATGATCTCAAGGGTCATGAGTTCTAGCTAGCCCCAGGTCTGGTTCCCCTCTCAGCAGGGAGTCTGCTGGAGATTCTCTCCCCCTATCCCTCCATCCATTCATGTGCGCTCTCTCTCCCTCCCTAAAATGAATAAATAAATATTTTAAAAAATAATATAAGTATATTTATGTAAAGATGGATTCTGGGAATAGTCCCAGAATAATCAGTGATTGTCTTATCTATTTTCAAATACCCACAAAGAGACTGAGTTCTCAATTTTTTATATCTTATGAGCTTTCGATCTTTGTTCCTTGTAAATCACACAAAAGATTAGATAATAAATTTTTGTTTGGGTTCATCAGAAGAAAGGATAAAGTTTGGTTGAGTTGATCCTCTGACTTGTCAAGAGTAAGACTGTGTGAGCCTCTAGAAATATGTATAGAAACCAGTTCTGGGTATACTTTATTTAATGAAATTCATATTTCCCAGCATCTTGCTATAGAATAAATTTAATTTCAACTGAATTATATCTTCTATTGATTTCCAAAACAAGTTAAAAATATATTCTCTCCTAGAAGAAAAATCTCTTTAATATAATTACAGTTATAAATAAGCAAAAAATCCCCTGAAATTAACTTCTTTGATAGAAAACTTGTTTTCTGATGGAAATGGATAATTCCATTTAGACATTAAAAGCAATCCTAGGAATGATCCAAAGTACCACCTAATAAAAACCTTTCATAAATGTAAATATACAATATACAGATACTCTGGCAATTCTACAATGTGCACAATTTTTTGGCTCATAATTTTCCTACTGTATCATTGCAATACCTAAAAGCAGAATAAGTTTCCTGAGTTTTCCATAGACTCATGAAGTAATGCCCCACTTTCCCATTAACTTACATTTTTCAAATATATTGCCATATTTGTACAACAGAATCAGGACAATATCTTTCATGAGAGAAAATAAACACAAATAAGTATGACATGTTCAATTTTCATTTAAGCAGCAAAGTCATCTCACTGTAAGACAAAATATTGGTTACTGCCCAAGAATGACTTTGAAGTTGATAGAACATATCTGAGTTTACTACCCATTTCCATTGACTGAGTTCAAAATTTTTAATTTATCAGTTTAATAATATATTTATATTATTAATTTAACAAATAAGTTACATAATTTGCAATGTTTTAAAGTAAATTTAAAGTAAATTAAAACATTGCAAATTATGTAACTTATTTGTATTTTTAAAACATTTTAATTAAATATAACATTTTTAGAAAAGTGAACAAATTATAACAAATTATAATTGTACAGAATTTACCAATTTATATTCTGTTTCTAACATCTCTTTATGTTCCATGGGTTTATTTGGTGTTTATGAGCCACACGGTTTAGAGTATTCTAGTTTTATAGAATGTTTTGATATTTACTAGAGCAAGCTTTCCCTTGTTATTCTTTGTTATTAATGAAGCTAACATGAAGTCTTTCCATCTAGCTGTATATACCCTTTTACTCAGGATTCCTTTCAGGACTGCCAGGAAAGTATATTTCAGGAAATTGAGAGTCCTTGGGAATTTGCGTATTATTGCAATATGAAGTGTGATTCTTCTTCTAATACATTTTCTAACTAGTTTGGACTAGAGCATGGGTGTGTGCTAAACATGACATTTTGTACCTCATTTTATTACCTAACATATTGTAAACTTTCGTATTTGTTTTGGTAGTTTTTCATTTAATTCTTCTGGACTTTATAACACAATAATTATTTGCAAGTAATTCTTTTCCCTCAAATCATCTGCTGTTTAGCAATTTCTATCCCTTATTTAACAAGTGGTCTTATTGCCTTTGTCAAACTTTCAGAAAAAAAAGATAGAATACAGTAGTGCTATCAGACATACTTTTCTTGTTTTTGTCTTTGAAGGAAATGCCTCTAGGGTTTCAGTAGTAAGTATGTTTTTGGCTGCTGGTTAGTGGTAAATATTCTTTATCATGTTAGGGAAGAATGCTGGTCAACTATTTCTTTTTACAACCATCATATATGATATCCCATGTGGTGTGGTTGAGTGAAAAAAGGGCTGATTTCAAATCAAATGAAATGGATGCAAATTCTAATTCTTATTTTCTCACTCTGTGATCTCAGAAAAATTTTAAATTTCTGACAATTCAGTTAAGGTACACCTATATTTATAGAGTGGTGCCTATCGTGTGGTAGCAGGAGACAAGGTCCTAGGAAAAAATATACAGACCTTCTTCTTTTCTACCTTGTAAAGTAGAGCTAATAAAAGGACCCAGGGAAGGAAATAGGAGAGAAGGCACCACAAGGGAACAGCAGTTTGAGAGACAGGAAGAGACTGAAGGAGCATAAAAGACTCAAGAATTATGAGATGGTATGTCCTTTAGCAGCACAGATAATACAACAAAAAATGAGAAAAGATTAGCATGGTACTTTATGAAGATGACATGCAACTTCATGAAGAATTTTGTATTTTTAAGCTACGTATTTGAAATCATTCATAATATACTGCAAAGACAAAAAGAATAATCAGGCCATCGTGCCCAGAACACCTGGAAGGTTAAAAGGAAGGAGGAATGATTTGCCCTCTTATATATATGAAAACAATAATAAATTTAGCATAATTAAAATTGGGTTCTAAAACACTGTCAAAAGAAGTAACAAACAGGTAGATGAAGCATATAGCTCTGAAGTAGATTCAACTCATAAGAGCTTGTTATATGATAAAGGAAGCATAGTAACTAATGGGAAACACAGGATTATGCAATTAGAAGGATATGCAGCAAAAGTGATACCGAGTTACATCTGGATAGTTATATTAGGGGTAATTTCTTGTTTCTCAAGTCTTTTTTCTTTAAAAAATGTATACAAAACTTATAAACATTAAAATTAATAAAAGTTTTCAAAACCAAAAAACAGATTATTCTGTAAATGGTGTTCATAAAACTGGGTGTTTGGGGAGAGGAATCAAGTTAAAACCTCTCCTCATATCATAAATAATCTGAATGGTGGTCCCTGAATTTGCTACTTGGAAAAGGTGGCATTATAAAGAGACGTTATATACGCATACGTTTGTAATGCTTTATACATTTGAAAGTACTTTACAGGGGCGCCTGGGTGGCTCAGTCGTTAAGCGTCTGCCTTCGGCTCAGGTCATGATCCCAGGGTCCTGTGATCGAGCCCCGCATCGGGCTCCCCGATCCGCGGGAAGCCTGTTTCTCCCTCTCCCACTCCCCCTGCGTGTGTCCCCTCTCTCACTGTCTCTCTCTCTCTGTCAAATAAATAAATAATCTTTAAAAAAAAAAAAAAAAAAAAAGAAAGTACTTTACACATTCTGAAGCACTACACAAAGTTGTTATCGCTGTTACAATCATCACCATTTTCTACTACCCAGACATTAAAACCAGAATTTCCAGAGTGCTTGAATGTGCTTCTGTATATATCACCAATAGTGTGGTGAAACTCAGAACAGGTGATTCAAGAAGTATATATTTGGGGATTAAAGTAAGAGCATCAGGTTGACCAGCATGAGGAGCCTACATTAAATCGATTGGTCCACATTGTTTATTTATTTTTATTTAATTAATTAATTTATTTATTTATTTGACAGAGAGAGAGGGAGAGTACACAAGCAGTGGGAGTGGCAGGCAGAGGGAGAGTGAAAAGCAGGCTCCCAGATGAGCAGGGATCCTGACCCTGGGATCATGACCTGAGCCGAAGGCAGATGCTTAACCAACTGAGCCACGCAGACACCCCAGTCCATATTGTTTTAGACAACTAACAGCTGAGAACTATACTAGAGATCAGATGCTTTTGCTGCCACTCACTTGGACATTTGCATACAAAGAAAGGTCAATGTTCTACGAACCACATCTACATCTCAGAAAATTGGGGGAAACAACTTTAAGGATACACAATTTATTCAAGTG
Organism: Phoca vitulina; assembly: GCF_004348235.1. NCBI lineage: Eukaryota > Metazoa > Chordata > Mammalia > Carnivora > Phocidae > Phoca > Phoca vitulina. Next base: position 76,361,477 of record NW_022589708.1, read on the forward strand.
CATTTGCAAAGAAATTGAGAATTTGTGAGGGAATGTCATGGTCCATTTAGTATCAGATTCTATGAACAAAATAACAGATTAACAAATTTTTGATGAGTAATCTTGGATCCAACCACCCATCTGTAAATCCTACAGTGATTTTGTGTAATCAACCTAGTACTGAATTTGTGTTCCTTCTTGATCATAGCTAATTTCATACACATATGTGAAAGTTCTCTTTCATTTCTTCTCATTTTTTAGGACCATAAAGTATTTAACCGGGTACCTAAATTATGTGCAAGGCACTGTGATACGGCTGGAGATTAAAAAAAAATTACAAAACTCTACTGGCCCCTCAAGAAGTTTCTCTGACATAAAAAGATACACTAATAGTACAGACAGCTTTGAGAGTTCAGAATGAGGCCTGATTAAAGTGTATTATTAGAGAAATTGGAAAATGTCTCTCAGACGGTGTGGGATTTGATCTGGGCCAAGATAGAAAGGTAGGACTTAAGTTCATTTTTAAAGAGTTTTAGATTATTTAATGGAATGGCAATGATGAGCTTGGTCATAGAAAGATTACCATGGAGAAAGACATTGAAGAGTCTAATATTAATTCTTTTTTTTTCTTATAGATAAACTTATGTGTTTTTAGTTGTTGTTGTTTTTTTGAAGATTTTATTTATTTATTTGACAGAGAGATAGAGAGAGCACAAGTAGGCAGAGCAGCAGGCAGAGGGAGAGGGAGAAGCAGGCTCCTGCCAAGCAGGGAGCCTGACGCGGGGCTCAATCCCAGGACCCTGGGATCATGACCTGAGCCGAAGGGAGACGCTCAACCGACTGAGCCACCCGGGTGCCCCTCTAATATTAATTCTTAAGACAAGATAAATAATCCCCTCTGTGTGTCTTTTTTTTTTTTTTTTTTTGAGTACGGTTATCTTTGAAATTCTGTTATTTCATACATTGTGCAGATAGAATACCTGAAATTGATCTAACTTCTACGTTTGATGGTTGCATACAGTTCAAGCCTGTGGCTATATAGCAATGGTGACTCATGACCAAACAGCTTTAGTTACTGATTTAGTTATGGTTTTAATTCCCTGCTCATTATGCTAACAGCAACTACAGCATCCATGCAGAGACCCATATTTGACCAAGGGAGTGATGATTTTTGTCTCAGTTTGACTTTCCCTGGTATTTTTACAGTGAGAAGTTTCACAGGATGACAAGTACTCTCATTTTATGCTCAACACAGAATAAAGAACACTTTGGCGAAAGGAGTTCATAATTTTGTGCCAAGTTTAAACTGAGCGTCTAAATAACATAAATAATCGCAAACAGTACATTGTGTGTGTGTGTACACAATTAGAAAATCGTAGCTTGAACTTAATCTTAACTAAAACCAAGATTCTTACCCAGTTTGACTCCTAAGCTAATGTTCTTTTCCACTGTCTTACAGTCCCTCTAAAAGTCGGTTTTTGTTTTTTTAAACAAGTAACACTTTAACAAATAAATTAGGTTGGTTTATAAATTACAAGAAATTATCTTCATTAGCATTCGTGAGAAAAAAATTATGTTACCCAAAGACATTATCAGTTTTATATTATTGGTGGAAAAGGGAAACAAGTAAATACATTTATATTTGAGCACATTTACTTTGCTATAATACCCCCACGACAGGAGTGTGAATCTCGTATCCGGGTTAAGCTGATGACTATCACTACGCAGCAAGACAAGAGCTTGTGAGACCCTGTGCTTTTGCTTTCTTTATTTCCCAATTGTTAAAATATGTTTAAATCATTTACAGAAAAATTTTAATAAAAAAGAAAGTTGAAGGAATATCCTTGAGATAGAAATTAAAACTATGGTGCGATTTTCTCTCTAGACACCAGTGATAGTAGGATTTTTGCTCCTGATACCAGAGATAATGAAATTCCTGTGTACTTGGAATAGCTCGAGGTTTATTTTCCTCCTCTCAACTCAGGCTTAATAATATCTTGACTTCTTAGAAAGAAAATGCCATTAAGTTAGTGCATATTCTTACCGTCTGTGACCTCTGGATCAATCCCACTCTATTATGACTAAGACATAAATCAAACATTTCAATTTGGTTTTTAGACTGGCAAGCACTGATGTAATATAATTCTTTTTAGAAAGATAGAAATAATTTGAGAAAATGTCAAGGTGCTGCTTTAAAATGCCACCGTGTCATGTTTTTCTTTTAATCCTAATTTCCATTGGTGTGAAAAATGGATGGCAAAGAGAGGGAGGCAGCATCAGTAATCAACATCAGATCGCTGACAATGTGATGACCACGTGGGCCAGGCTTAGGCAAGGGCAAGGATGGAGCACATGAGGCTGTCAGCCTGCTCTCCGGCCACCAGCATGGTTCTCTGCAAAGGCAGGCAGAAGACAAATGGCAAAACATCGCTAAGTGGAGGTGTCAAGCATGGTAGACAGGTACAGCGAAGAAGCGAAAATCTCTTCTGCCATCTATGGGTCAGATAAAATTTCACCGCCTTCACTCTTACATGCTGTTCTCCTGTGAGTAGAGACTTCATTCCTTTGGGCTCAGGACCAATTTTGTTAGAGGCTCCCTGCAGTTGACAACACACTGCCTTTTTCTGAGGAAACAACCAGAGGGAGCCCAGAGGGAGCCGAGCAAACAAAGGAGAGACTGAGCTCAAGATCCCCCAAGACCTTGGTAGCTCCTGGGGGCACCTGCCTGTGCCTGTCTCTCAGAGATTCCCGGAGACAAAGTATGCTGCTGAACATACTTTGATCTAAGAACAGAGTCATCTTAAAATACACTATTGTAACGGTTGCTAAACGTATGATAGAAATTATTTTCATTTTCTACTGCAGTAAAATATTAAAAAAAAATTTTTTTAAAGATTTTATTTATTTATTTGACAGAGAGAGACAGTGAGAGAGGGAACACAAGAAGGGGGAGTGGGAGAGGGAGAAGCAGGCTTCCCCCCAAGCAGGGAGCCCGATGCGGGGCTCGATCCCAAGACCCTGGGATCATGACCTGAGCCGAAGGCAGATGCTTAACGACTGAGCCACCCAGGTGCCCCTGCAGTAAAATATTTTTTAAAAAAACCCCTGCCCAATCTAATAAAACTCACATCTGTGGAATTTTGAAACATTCTAGCAGAAAGTATTCTAGTACAAGTGATTTGTTTTGGCTAAATTTGATCTCTTCAATAAATGAGCAGGGATTGACACAGACAGAAATGATTTCAATTTCAGTAGTTTACATGTCATTTTTTCTTTTCGAATTAATTTCATTTTAGAAATGTAATGCTATTCAACATATTTGCTAGTAAGACCAGTAAAGAGATATGTGTAATGAGGTTTACTGGAGTAGCCTCCTTCTTCCCTTGGTCTCTCCCTGCCTCTGTGTTTGAGGGCCAATTTCAGATTTCACCCAGGGAGCTCCCGAGAGGGTTGAGAACCACTATAGGAGAACTATAAGTTTAATTCTGATATTCAATATTACAATTCTGCTTTGATTATTCATACCCTTTTTCCCCCAAATAAAGTATCTAAAGAAATTTAACTTTCAGCATTAATGTGTTGTTTTTTTTTTTTAGCTTGGAATCATTAATCTTATCTTGTTAAAATTACATTCATTAAATGCACTAAAATATTTTATATGCAAGTAAATAAACAACCATAAAGGTTTTTAAAAAGAATCTGGGTCATTAAAAATTAAAGATGCCTTGTTTTAACATATTTACTGATAAGACTCATGGATATCATTTTATAACCATGAACACTAGAACTAAAACTAATATTGTATATTAGTTTTATAGAAGGAAACTATAAAAAGGGAAAAAGGGAATTAGCCACTTTACTGCACTGATTTCTTTTAATGTCCACTTTCCTGACTAACGGATTTAGCTATTATGATGACCAACACAGAATATTCTAGAACCTTTATGTTTGGCATTAGTTGTTACAATTTCCTAAATATGACTTTATATTCAACAGATGTCATACATAGAAATTATGTAAAATTCTGTTACATGAAGTTGCAGTTCTAAGAGTGGAGTTACCCTGGTGAGCTACTCAAGATCTGGGGTCTCTGGAACCCATCCATGCCAGGCATATCAAAGCCGTTTAAGGCTTGGTTTCATTGCATTCAGATTAGTTCTCTTGTCGACATTTAACCTCTGTTTGAAGTCTCCATCTTCTTTGGCATTCTTGTGTTTTCCTTTTGTGATTTTTTACTTGTTTTCCCCTGTAATTTGATCTTGGCATTTTAAGATATGTTACTGGTGATTGGCTTTACTGTTTTCTATAGTAAAATATTAAAGTATGATGAGGGGACAAGTGCACTGAAATGATAGTATGTGGAAGTTAATAAACCTGACATTACTCTATGTTGGGGATCTAAGCAGAGAAAGTCTTCTAAACTCTGCTAATTTGGCAAATTAAGGTTTTCAGTCTACCCTAATGACTGTTAGGTGATAGACAGGTTATTATAATTTAGGTAGAGAGTTATATACTAGCTGTTACATGTTCAAAATTCTATAGCTCCCTGCAAATGTTGAGAGCCCTATCTGACTTTCTCATTTCAGTACCAAAGCTCTTGAAATCTTCCTTTATAGTCATGTTGCTTCCTTGGCATGTATGCATTCAAGAAAGAATACCGGTTTATATATGAATAAAATAAAAATGAAACTAAATTCTTCTATAGAGAGAGATCTTTCAAACTCAGAAAAAATTAGAGCACAAATTAATTTACAACGTCCAGCCTTATAAAGCATGGGACATTCCCAAAGCAAGGGATCAAGCTCACACACATATGAGAATTACATCATTTATATCATCTCACTTTGAGAAGAATGACCCAAAGTCCACCCATCATCTTTTGATCAAATGTTGGCACTTTCTGCAGAATAATCTTTTTGTGGGTCTTCCCTTTTGATCCATGAATATAAGTGTATGTTCATCTAATTTTGTTGAAAGGGGCACTAAAGCACCCTGAATTAACAACAGGTCCCTAATGTGGAAGGAGACACCATGCATGCTGACTCTATCTCACTAGAAAGCGCAGGCTCTGGACAGGGGCAGCAATGGCAGGAAAACATTTGCTGGTCTCTGTGAGTAGCTATCCTAAGTTGAAGTGGACTCAGTTGCTGGCACAATTTAGTTTAATGCAATTGAAATTTATAATATCCCACACTTGTTTTCAGTGCTATACAAGACAAGAGCACAAAATATACTATCACTTCCCATTCACATAGTTTATAAAGTTAATTCATATACACTTCTAACATAATGCCCATCTGCATTCATTCAAGATATATTTACCAAGTGCCAAACATGTGCCAAGATGACCAGGTGACTGATAGAACTCATGGTCCCTGATGTCAAGGGACTTTTAAATTTGGCCATCCTCCGCACCTGCAGGGCCCTGGGATGGCTTCTTTCTCCCGGGCCATTCTAAGGGTCTTTTTCCTAGTCAATTTCTCTCTACATTCTGCATAACTGAGGGGCACACTGCGGGTGGGTGCAGGCCCTTTAGTCAGGAGGCATCCCTGAGAGATCCCATAGTTTATAATTTGAGGACTTCAATCTCAGTACACTCTCCAAAAAATATTAAAATAAATTTAGAGATAAAATGAAGGTGATGTACAGCACATGCATACCATATGCCGTGCTAGTTAAGTAAAGGTGTCCAAGGGAACTAAATACTATGGTGATGCTGTAAAAATATGGTTTTTGTAAATTTTAAAGAAGAAATCACAACTTATATTTGGCTAATTTAAATATATTATGTATTTATAGTATTTAAATATAATTTATAATAATTTATAATGTGTTTATATTAAATATATATTAAATATATTAACACATTTTAAGCTATATTTTGATTGGATTGGTATTTTACTTCTTTGAATACAGAAAAATGTAAATACTTATTTATGTCAACAAAATAAATAATGTGCCTAGTGGCTATAGAACAACGGCAGGAAAGAAATACTTGCATAGAAAGTGAAGGAGACTCATCAAAGGAAGCCATGTCAGACTGATTGCTACAACTATTGTTCTGGATATAGCCCGTGCCTGTATCACACCTTCAAGATGCATGTAAGGAACAGACTGACCTACCTGTGATGTTCACTGCAGTATTTTTCTCACTATGACTATCTAGCAAAATTAAGACATTTTTGTTAAATGAATATTTTTTTCAAAAAGTATACAAAATATTATCAAAGCATATAAAATTACCCAGCTATCTTGAAAACATGAGGATGTTTAAAATAGACTATGAATTCCTTAGGACTACTAGTGTTTTATCTGCTCAAATCTTTTGTTAAATGTTGAGTGGACATGAATTTATTGTATATTAAAATGAAATTTTTAAAAGAATGAGGAAGTAGCACCTGGATAGTTAGTATTTATGGACTAATGAGATTAGAAAACATGATTTATAGAATTTTACATAATAATGGATTAAATAACCATTACACACTTTTGACTCAGTCAACCACAAACTCAAGAGTGATACAATTTTCCCACATGTAGAGGTAGTGAATAACATAAAAAATTGCAATAGAAAATCAAAAAACCCAACACCCTATAGTTCATAGTGAAATTAAGAAAGAGTAAATGTATAAATACTTTGCTACTGAGAATTCTGATCTGGACAGAAAACAAACATTAATTCCATTAAAAGAGGCTTCCACCAATACAATATGGATGAAGTGATATAACAAACAGAACAAGAACATGCTTACCAGGAAAGGAAGCTACTTACTGGGGAAAACCACATCACTTTAAGAATCCAAATTGTAAGAGCAAAATTCACAAGGAGGATGATGAGTAAAAGAAGAACAAATAAGTAGAGGCAACGCTTTCTCCAGCCATAAATGCCAATTTTGTAGACACACTGGTTCTCTGGCCTCTGTATGTGGGTGCCTTCTGTGGTTGTAGTGTACTGTTCACGGACCATCTGCCACGGGGTAGGGGGAGGGTTAGAAAAGGGAGAGGGAGGGAGTGAGGGAGAGAGGGAGGGTCAGAGAGACACAGAGACAGGGAAGTAGAGAGAGAAAGGGAGAGATGGAGTGTGGAGAGATAGAGAGGGAGGAGAGGAAGGAGGGAGAGAGGGGAGAGAGGGAGGGACACAGAGACAGAAACAGAGAATTTGTTTGTCAATACTGATTTACTACAAGTCCAACAAGATAATACTTTTTACCCCAATAATAAATTTCCAGAATTAAGATGAGTTTTAAAAAGAACTGAATATTACTTTGAAACATGTCACTATTTCAAGCACAGAGTGATATTTAATCTATCATTCAAAATAGTTTAGATACTGCCAATTCATCTGAAATCCAGTGACCATATTTTCAGATTTTAATTAATACATTTAATATATATAGACAACTTCCAAATTCTGCAGGTTTAATCTTGGAATTGAAGCATCAAACTAAAATAATCGACTTACCAAGTTTTTATAAGATTCAATGGGAGGAAAATCAAGCTGATACCTATGTATCTTTCTAAAAATGGAATCCAATTATTTAGTTTTTATGCCAAATAATTAAATCACATCTTTTTTCAGTTGCTAAATTACTCAGAATTAAAGGTTCTCTTCAAGATACCTACCACACTATAATTTTTGCCTATAATAAATTTCCCCAGTATTAACCTACTTCCGAGAACAATCAGAATGTATATGTGCATACAAATGTTTACAAGTGTTCATTGTTTCATGTATACTAGACTAAGAGCTTTCATAACAATTTCAACTCTATGAGGAGATTTTAAAGAATTATTTTTTATTTCACTTCACAACAGTGGAAAGAAGAAAGTGTTTTTAATTTATAAAGTGAAGATTAGAGATTATTAAGACTTTCCTGATTGTAAATGCAGTAAAATGATGAATCAGAACATAAAATATTTTCCTCTGGGATTTTTTTATGCAAAGGTGTTATGTTTATTTTTAGAAATGGTTTGGAAGTGTCCTTATTAAAATAAGTCATAGTCTGAAATAATTCTTTAAATCTCTCTCCCACTCAACAATTGGATTTTCCTACGTTCTATTTGATTATATAAAACTGTGTTATTCATCACATAGGATTTTCAAATACTCAGGACAATCTACATTATTCAAAACCTAAATGCTTACTGATGTCATAACTGGCATAACTTATTTGCTCATTTCTTTGAGCTCCTCAGTCTTCCTGACATTAGAGTCTACCTCATGCATGCAGTTGCTCCAAAGTCCAAGGAATCATCCTTGCTTCTTCTCTTTTCCCTTCAAATTTCTCATATCTTATTGGCTCTGCCTTAAAATATATCCCGAATGTGTCCACTCCTCTTGCCCCCACACTAGTTCAAGCCACCACAAACTCTCTTACCTGCACTACTGTGAAACAGGTTTCCCTTCTTTCCTTCCAGAAACCATGCTCTACCCAGCAGCCAAATATGCAAAATGAAAGCTAGCTCTTATCATTCTGTTCTTTCAAACCTTCTAATGGCTCTTCCCCACACTGAGAATATCTGAACTCCTCTGTCACCTGCCAGATTCTCCACGAATGGCCTTTGCTTACTTCTTCAACATCATCTACTACTACCATTTTGTCTTTTGCTCGCAATGCTCCATCTACTCTTTAATCGACCAGGTTAACTCACCTCAGGACCTCTGTCCTGGGCATTCTCTCCACCTGAAACACTCTGCTGTTTCCTTCGTAGCTTTCAGTGGCAGCTCACATGTCATTTCTTCAGAGAAGTATTCTCTGGGCACTCAGGTCATTTTCCATTGCCTCTGGCTATTACACTTATTTCAAAGTGCTTATCATTATCTGTAATAATGGTGGCAACTCCAGAATTTCTGTGAAGCACAGGCTGAGAGACTGCAATTGGATTGGGAAGTGTGGCCAGGGAGTCTGAATTTATAGCAAGTGCACTACTTTACAGCATCGTTACAGATGGGTAAGAATAGCTTTCCAAGAATGTGTGTACACAGGGTTTCCAACTGCTACATATTTCTATTCCTACATAGAGTTTCCTATTGCTGGTGTAACATATTATCACAAATCTCGTGGCTTAAACCAACACAGTTTTATTATCTTACAGTTTTGGAGGTCAGAAGTCCAAAAATGGGTCTTTGGGGGCTAAAAATCAAAGTGTGGGCAGGTTTGTATTCCTTCTGGAGGGTCTAGGGAAAATCTGTTCCTTCTTTTTTTCAGCTTCCGGAGGCTGCCCACACTCCTTGGCTACAGCCTCTATTTATGTTGCCTCAGCTCCTTCTCTGACTCTAACCCTGCTGCTTGCCCTTCATAAGGACCTTGTGATTACACCGGGCCCACTGGGGAATCCAGGACAATGCCCCCATCGCAAAGGCCTTAACATAATCACAACTGCAAAATCCCTTTTACCATATAAGTTTCCAGGGATTAGGACATGAACATATTTGGAGGTCATTATTCTCCCTTTCATAGAAAGCTTTTGTTCACACTTACATAAAATGGGAAAAGCCTTAATATCCATTTAAGACAATTTTGTTGTGGCTTACAGGAGAGCCAGTAGCAATTCCGTTATGAGGGTAGTCCTTAACTCCGTTTTTTTTTAAAATTTTATTTTATTTTATTATGTTATGTTAGTCACCATACATCATTAGTTTTTGATGCAATGATCCATGATTCATCGTTTTCGTATAACACCCAGCGCTCCATGCAGTACGTGCCCTCCTTAATACCCATCAGTCCTGGGAATCTGTTCTGATTATTCACCTGTTTTTTGACTCCTCCTCCTTTGAATGTAAACTCTATGTGAGTCTTGTTCATTGCTATGTCCCTAAAATAGGGTAACTCACAAATAACAGGCACATAATAGAGGCCTTAAGTGAATGAGTGAATGAAAAAATTGAAAAACAAACTATTGAATTTGAAAAACACTACTTGAGCTATCTACCTGCCAGGGACAATGATAGCAAATGGGGCTAGACAGATGGAGTGAGTCCTCTGAGTTACAGACTAAATAAAACATTCTATGACTTATGAACATACTGAATCCATTAAGAAAAGATTTAGTAGTTGTGGTCTAACACTTTTCTTTTTTATTATGTTATGTTAATCACCATACATTACATCATTAGTTTTTGATGTAGTGTTCCATGATTCATTGCTTGCGTATAAAACCCAGTGCTCCATGCAGTATGTGCCCTCCTTAATACCCATCACCAGGCTAACCCATCCCCCCACGCCCCTCCCCTCTGGAACCCATAGTTTGTTTCTCAGGGTCCATAGTCTCTCATGGTTCGTCTCCCCCTCCGATTCCCCCCCCTTCATTTTTCCCTTCCTGCTATCTTCTTCTTCTTCTTTTTAACGTATAACGTATTATTTGTTTCAGAGGTACAGGTCTGTGATTCAACAGTCTTACACAATTCACAGCACTCACCATAGCACATACCCTCGCCAATGTCTATCACACAGCCACCCCATCCCTCCCACCCCCCACCACTCCAGCAACCCTCAGTTTCTTTCCTGAAATTAAGAATTCTTCATATCAGTGAGGTCATATGATACATGTCTTTCTCTGATTGACTTATTTTGCTCAGCATAATACCGTGCAGTTCCATCCATGTCGTTGCAAATGGCAAGATTTCATTCCTTTTGATGGCTGCATAATATTCCATTGTATATATATACCACAACTTCTTTATCCATTCATCTGTTGATGGACATCTTGGCTCCTCCCATAGTTTGGCTATTGTGGACATTGCTGCTATAAACATCGGGGTGCATGTACCCCTTTGGATCACTACATTTGTATCTTTGGGGTAAATACCCATTAGTGCAATTGGGTCTGAGGGTAGCTCTATTTTCAACTTTTTGAGGAACCTCCATACTGTTTTCCAGAGTGGCTGCACCAACTTGCATTCCCACCAACAGTGTAGGAGGGTTCCCCTTTCTCCGCATCCCCACCACATCTGTCATTTCCTGACTTGTTAATTTTAGCCATTCTGACTGGTGTGAGGTGGTGTCTCATTGAGGTTTTGATTTGAATTTCCCTGATGCCGAGCGATGTTGAGCACTTTTTCATGTGTCTCTTGGCCATCTGGACGTCTTCTCTGGAAAAATGTCTGTTCATGTCTTCTGCCCATTTCTTGATTGGATCATTTGTTCTTTGGGTGTTGAGTTTGATAAGTTCTTTATAGATTTTGGATACTAGCCCCTTATCTGATATGTCATTTGCAAATATCTTCTCCCATTCTGTCAGTTGTCTTTTGGTTTTGTTGACTGTTTCTTTTGCTGTGCAAAAGTTTTTTATCTTGATGAAGTCCCAATAGTTCATTTTTGCCCTTGCTTCCCTTGCCTTTGGCGATGTTTCTAGGAAGAAGTTGCTGCAGCTGAGGTCGAAGAGGTTGCTGCCTGTGTTCTCCTTTAGGATTTTGATGGACTCCTGTCTCACATTTAGGTTTTTCAACCATTTTGAGTAGTTTTTGTGTGTGGTCTAAGGAAATGGTCCAGTTTCATTCTTCTGAATGTGGCTGTCCAGTTTTCCCAACACCATATGTTGAAGAGACTTTCTTTTTTCCACTGGACATTCTTTCCTGCTTTGTCAAAGATTAGTTGACCATACAGTTAAGGGTCCATTTCTGGGCTCTCTATTCTGTTCCATTGATCTATGTGTCTGTTTTTGTGCCAGTACCATACTGTCTTGATGATAACAGCTTTGTAATAGAGCTTGAAGTCCGGAATTGTGATGCTGCCAGCTTTGCTTTTCTTTTTCAACATTCCTTTGGCTATTCGGGGTCTTTTCTGGTTCCAAACAAATTTTAGGATTATTTGTTCCATTTCTTTGAAAAAAGTGGATGGTATTTTGACAGGAATTGCATTGAATGTGTAGATTGCTCTAGGTAGCATTGACATCTTCACAATATTTGTTCTTCCAATCCATGAGCATGGAACATTTTTCCATTTCTTTATGTCTTCCTCAATTTCTTTCATGAGTATTTTATAGTTTTCTGAGTACAGATTCTTTGCCTCTTTGGTTAGATTTATTCCTAGGTATCTTATGGTTTTGGATGCAATTGTAAATGGGATCAACTCCTTAATTTCTCTTTCTTCTGTCTTGTTGTTGGTGTATAGGAATGCCACTGATTTCTGTGCATTCATTTTATATCCTGCCACTTTACTGAATTCCTGTATGAGTTCTAGCAGTTTTGGGGTGGAGTCTTTGGGTTTTTCCACATAAAGTATCATATCATCTGCCTAGAGTGAGAGTTTGACTTCTTCTTTGCTGATTTGGATGCCTTTTATTTCTTTTTATTGTCTGATTGCTGTGGCTAGGACTTCTAATACTATGTTCAATAGCAGTGGTGATAATGGACATCCCTGCTGCATTCCTGACCTTAGGGGGAAAGCTCTCAGTTTTTCCCCATTGAGAATGATATTCGCTGTGGGTTTTTCACAGATGGCTTTTATGATATTGTGGTATGTACCCTCTATCCCTATACTCTGAAGAGTTTTGATCAAAAAAGGATGCTGTACTTTGTTAAATGCTTTTTCTGCGTCTATTGAGAGGATTGTATGGTTCTTGTTGTTTCTCTTATTAATGTATTGTATCACGTTGATTTATCTGCAGATGTTGAACCAACCTTGCAGCCCAGGGATAAATCCCAATTGGTTGTGGTTAATAATCCTTTTAATGTACTGTTGGATCCTATTGGCTAGTATTTTGGTGAGAATTTTTGCATCCGTGTTCATCAAGGATATTGGTCTGTAATTCTCCTTTTTGATGGGGTCTTTGTCTGGTTTTGGGATCAAGGTAATGGTGGCCTCATAAAATGAGTTTGGAAGTTTTCCTTCCATTTCTATTTTTTGGAACAGTTTCAGAAGAATAGGTATTAATTCTTCTTTAAATGTTTGGTAGAATTCCCCTGGGAAGTCATCTGGCCCTGGGCTTTTGTTTGTTGGGAGATTTTTGATGACTGCTTCAATTTCCTTAGTGGTTATAGGTCTGTTCAGGTTTTCTATTTCTTCCTGGTTCAGTTTTGGTAGTTGATACATCTCTAGGAATGCATCCATTTCTTCCACGTTATCTAATTTGCTGGCATAGAGTTGCTCATAATATGTTCTTAAGATTGTTTGTATTTCTTTGGTGTTGGTTGTGATCTCTCCTCTTTTATTCATGATTTTGTTGATTTGGGTCATTTCTCTTTTCTTTTTGATAAGTCTGGACAGGGGTTTATCAATCTTGTTAATTCTTTCAAAGAACCAGCTCCTAGTTTCGTTGATCTGTTCTACTGTTCTTTTGGTTTCTATTTCATTGATTTCTGCTCTGATCTTTATTATTTCTCTTCTCCTGCTGGGTTTAGGCTTTATTTGCTGTTCTTTCTCCAGCTCCTTTAGATGTAGGGTTAGGTTGTGTATTTGAGACCTTTCTTGTTTCTTGAGAAAGGCTTGGATTGCTATATACTTTCCTCTTAGGACTTCCTTTGCTGTATCCCAAAGATTTTGAACAGCTGTGTTTTCATTTTCATTGGTTTCCATGAATTTTTTAAATTCTTCTTTAATTTCCTGGTTGACCCCTTCATTCTTTAGTAGGATGCTCTTTAGCCTCCATGTATTTGAGTTCTTTCCGACTTTCCTCTTGTGATTGAGTTCTAGTTTCAAAGCATTGTGGTCTGAAAATAGGCAGGGAATGACCCCAATCTTTTGGTACCAGTTGAGACCTGATTTGTGACCTAGGATGTGATCGATTCTGGAGAATGTTCCATGGGCACTAGAGAAGAATGTGTATTCCGTTGCTTTGGGATGGAATGTTCTGAATATGTCTGTGAAGTCCATTTGGTCCAGCGTGTCATTTAAAGTCTTTATTTCCTTGTTGATCTTTTGTTTAGACGATCTGTCCATTTCAGTGAGGGGGCTGTTAAAGTCCCCCACTATTATTGTATTGTTGTCAATGTGTTTCTTTGCTTTTGTTATTAATTGCCTTATATAATCGGCTGCTCCCATGTTAGGGGCATAGATATTAACAATTGTTAGATCTTCTTATTGGATAGACCCTTTAAGTAGGATATAGTGTCCTTCCTCATCTCTTATTATACAGTCTTTGGCTTAAAATCTAATTTGTCTGACATAAGGATTACCACCCCAGCTTTCTTTTGGTGTCCATTAGCATGGTAAATGGTTTTCCACCCCCTCACTTTCAATCTGGGGGTGTCTTTGGGTCTAAAATGAGTCTCTGGCTGACAGCATATCGATGGGTCTTGTTTTTTAATCCATTCTGATAGCCTGTGTCTTTTGTTTGGGGCATTTAGCCCATATACATTCAATACATATACTATTGAAAGATATGAATTTAGTGCCATTGTATTGGTAAGGTGACTGTTACCGTATATTGTCTGTGTTCCTTTCTGGTCTCTGTTACTTTTAGGCTCTCTCTTTGCTTAGAGGACCCCTTTCAAGATTTCTTGTAGGGCTGGTTTCGTGTTTGCAAATTCCTTTAGTTTTTGTTTGTCCTGGAAGCTTTTTATCTCCCCTTCTATTTTCAATGACAGCCTAGCTGGATATAGTATTCTTGGCTGCATATTTTTCTCATTTAGTGCTCTGAATATATCATGACAGTCCTTTCTGGCCTGCCAGGTCTCTGTGGATAGGTCTATTGTCATTCTAATGTTTCTACCATTGTAGGTTACATATCTCTTCTCCTGAGCTGCTTTCAGGATTTTCTCTTTGTCTCTGAGACTCATAAGTTTTAATATTAGATGTCGGGGTGTTGACTTATTTTTATTGATTTTGAGGGGAGTTCTCTGTGCCTCCTGGATTTTGATGCCTGTTCCCTTCCCCAAATTAGGGAAGTTCTCTGCTATAATTTGCTCCAATATACCTTCTGCCCCTCTTTCTCTTCTTCTGGGATCCCAATTATTCTAATGTTGTTTCGTCTTATGGTATCACCTATCTCTTGAATTCTGCCCTCGTGATCCAGTAGTTGTTTCTCTTTTTCTCAGCTTCTTTATTTTCCATCATTTGGTCTTCTATCTCACTGATTCTCTCTTCTGCCTCATTTATCCTAGCAGTTAGCGTCCCCATTTTTGATTGCACCTCATTAATAGCCTTTTTGTTTTTGATAGCCTTGGTTAAATTTTAGTTCTTTTATTTCTCCAGAAAGGGCTTCTCTAATATCTTCCATGTTTTTTTCAAGCCCAGCTAGTATCTTTAAAATCATCATTCTGAACTCTAGTTCTGACATCTTACTAATGTCCGTATTGATTAGGTCCCTGGCAGT
The DNA here is from genome assembly GCF_004348235.1 of Phoca vitulina. Taxonomy (NCBI): domain Eukaryota; kingdom Metazoa; phylum Chordata; class Mammalia; order Carnivora; family Phocidae; genus Phoca; species Phoca vitulina. Next base: position 76,376,711 of record NW_022589708.1, read on the forward strand.
TGGTACTGCCTCTTTTTCTTTTTTTTGAGGGTATTTTTCTATCTTGTCATTTTGTTCAGAGGAGAATAGATGAATGAGAGAACAAAATGCTAACAGGGAAACAGTGAACCCAGAAAAATATACACTAAACAAATCAGAAGAGACCTGAAACTGGGGGAAAAGAAAGGAAAGAAAGAAAAAAGAAAAAAAAAAAAAGGAAAAAGAAAAAGATAAAAACAAACAGACAAAAAAACCCAGAATATTATTGGGCTGGTGCATAGATCAGTGCCACACACTAGATTTTGGGTGTATTTTGGTCTGTTAGAGGAAAGTGCCTCCCAAAATTTTAAAGAAAGAAAAACTTATATATGTACAAAATAAGGGTAAATACAATGAGGGGGTAGAATATGACTGTAAAGATGAAAATTATAAAAGATTTTATAAAAGGAATTGATAAGAAGTTGGTTGAAAAAAGAAGAAGAAGATTTAAAAAAAAAAGGGAGAGAATGTGATCAGGCAGGACACTAGAACAAAGCCATACACTAGAGATTTAGGGTGTATTTTGATCTGTTAGAGGAATCTGTATCCCAAAATTTTAAAGAGAGAACAACTTATATATACATGATATATATATATATATATATATATATATATATATATATATACATATAACCAAAAATAAGGTTAACTACTATGAAGGGATAGAATATGCTGATAAAAATGAAAAATAAAAATGATTTTTTTTAAAAAGCAATGATAAGATGTTGGTTGAAAAAGGGAAAAAGAAAAATTAAAAAAAAAAGAAAGTTAAAGAAAAATTAACTTTGAAAGACTAAAGAATCATGGGAAAAAAGCCATGAATTCTATGTCCAGTATTCCCCCAGCGCTGGAGTTCTGCCATTCTCGTTGATCCATAAACTTGGTCTTGGCTGGCTGTTCTTGTTGATCTTCTGGGGAAGGGGCCTGTTGCCGTGGTCCCCAAATGTCTTTGCCGGAGGCAGAATTGCCCCACCCTTGCCCGGTCCAGGCTAAGTAATCTGCTCGGGTTTGCTCTCGGGAGCTTTTGTTCCCTGTAAGCTTTCCGTACAGCTTTGGAGGATGAGAGTGAAAATGGCGGCCTCCCAATCTCCGCCCCGGAGGAGCCAAGAACTTGGGGCCCTGCTCCTCAGTGCGCCCCCCAGAGAAAAGCAGTCAGTCACTCCTGTCTCCCCGGTCTCCGGCCGCACTCCGTGCTCACCCAGCCTGTGACCGAGCATTTCTATCTCTGGCACCCAACCCATGTGGAGTCTCCAAACCCAGCAGATCCCTGCGGTGAGCTCCTGCGCCCCCGCTCCTCCTGGGGGAGTAAGGGGAGTCTCCCCGGCTCTGCCAGTTGTTGGGTCCCTGCTGGAGGAGCAGTGGCCTGACGGTGCCGCAGAACACATTTTATGGCAACCCCGGGCTGAGAGTCCGCTCCTCGGCTCCATCTCTGCAGCTGGCTTCCCCACTCCCACCCCTGGGAGCTCTGCCGCACTCAGGCACCCCTGGTCTTTCTCTGACCCCGAGGGTCCCGAGACCACACTGTCCCCACGAGGGTTCCACCCCCCACTTAGCCACTGGAGTGACGTCCCTCAGCGGAGCCGACTTCTAAAAGTTCCGATTTTGTGCTCCATGGCTCTATCACTTGCCAGAGGTGGCCAACGGAGGCCCCCTCTCCCGCCATCTATCCTCCTGAATATCGCCTTGGATTCACTTCTCCGCACATCCTACCTTTCAGAAAGTGGTCGCTTTTCTGTTCAGAGTGTTGTTGCTATTCTTTTCTTCGATCTCCTATTGAGTTTGTAGGTGTTCAGAATGGTTTGATCCCTATCCAGCTGAATTCCTGGGACCAGATGAAATTTAGGTCTCCTACTCCTCCGCCATCTTGCTCCACCCCTGGTCTAACACTCTTCTTAAACAATGACTGTGGATGAGGAGCTAATTCCAAAGGGGATCCATGCTAAGTAGATAGAAATAAAACTGTTGTCTTTACTGTTAAAGCATTTTCAGAAAAGACCTATTAGAAAGAGGACTAGTAATATATAAATATGAGATCTCTAGGATTTTATTACTGAAAGAATATTAACAAAGACAAACTATGTAAGACTAGAAAAACAGTCCGTGACTCCTGGGGATAGCAATTCTGCTTTTACCACCATATGCCCTGGCAGACAGCAGAAACTCACAAATATTTACAGCCCCGGCTCCATTTCTCCACTCCTCCTTCCAGCAAAACTCCTTGAGTGGGTTGACTCTACCCACTGTCTCTCTATCTATGCATCTTCCTTCTCTCTAGAAGTCAATTCCAGACAGGCTTTCACACCTACCACCCACTGAACTTGCTTTTGCAAGCTCCCCAGTGACCTCCATGTTGCTAAGCAAAGTGTGCATTCACATGACGTAGGGTCAGCACATGCCAAATAGTCATTGCCTCCACTTCCACTAGGTTTCCAGAAACGCTACTTGCAATGGCGATTGCTTCTTATTCTCATTTGCTGCTTCCTCCTCATCTCCCAGCCTCAGACTCAGCCCTTAGACTACTTCTCTTCATTTGCATTTACCCCCAGTTGTGGATGCATCTTTTTTTTTTTTTTTAAGATTTATTTATTTACTTTAGGGAGAGAAAGAGATGGAGGGAGGGACAGAGAGACAGAGAGAACACAAGTGCGGGTAGGGGCAGACGGAGAGAAGCTCAGTGGGGAGCCTGACTTAGGGTTCAATCTCACCACCCATGAGATCATGACCTGAGCTGAAACCAACAGCTGGACGCTTAACTGACTGAGCCACCCAGGTGCCCCTTGAATGCATCTTTAAGATGAAGACTCCCCAGTTCTTAGCACAGACTCACCTTGAACTCAAGATTCCTATACCCAACTAGAAATCTCAAACTTCACATGTCCCAACCAAAACTGACCTCATCTTCCCAACCTGCTCCTTGTAAAATTTTCCCCATCCCACTAACCGGGGAAGAGGAAACTGGGGAAAGTGGTCTGTCTAGTTTATGAGTTACCCCACTTTTTAAAAAAGATTTCATTTATTTTAGAGACAGAAAGAGAGAGAGTGCATGGTGGGAATGGGCAGAGGGACAGGGAGAGAGAAGCTCAAGCAGACTCCAGCACTGAGTGTAGAGCCTGATGCAGGGCTGGATCCCATGACCCTGAAATCATGACCTGAGCCAAAACCAAGAGTTGGATGCTTAACCAACTGAGCCACCCAGGTGCTCCAAGAGTTATCCCACTTTTGTGCACCTATTTTGCTAACTGCCTAAGAGGCTGGATCCCATTTCCTCAGCTGAACATACTGACTCCAGGCTCACTTTCAGAAGCTAATGACCTGTTTTCTTGTCCTTCCCGATTTGAGCGCTACTTACAATTACTTCTGCTCCCACATCTGGTTTTTTCCCCCCAGTTTATTTCTTACTCTACCATGTTTTATGATTGCCCACATTAAGTATTTTGGTTAACCTGCTATTGCTATTTCTCAGTGTTGATTACGTTGCATAAAACAAGGATTTTACTCTAGACAGGTATGATTTAAATGACTAGGTGGAACACTCAATTTAAATTTTTTTCTAAAAAATCAATTTTGTTAATAAGTTATTAGCTTATAGTCCTCATAGTTCATGGTGTCTTTCATTTTTATTTGATACTGTGTATTATGTTTCTGCTAGAAGAGACTTTCAGAGGCTATCTGGTTCTGATAGCTTCCTTCAGATATTTATTATTATCAGCATTGGGAAGGATACCAATTCTTCAGCACTTTGACATCAGACAACAGCAAAGCAGCATTCGTGCTGGCAAGAAATTGTGCTGGAACAATGCAGAGTACTTTGCAATCTATTTATAAGCCCTTTACCAAAAAATTAATGAAATAATGCTTTATCTTAGAACTTAAAATCTGTATTCCAAGATAAAGAATTTTGAGTTTTACTATATGCTGAATAAAAATTACCTTTAGAGACCCCTTTATTTTTAAAAATAATTTATGTTATTGGGGCACCTGGGTGGCTCAGTCAGTTAAGCGTCTGCCTTTGGCTCAAGTCATGATCCTGGGGCCCTGGGATAGAGCCCCACATTGGGCTCATTGCTCTGCAGGGAACCTGCTTCTCTCTCTTACTCTGCCTGCTGCTCCCCCTGCTTGTGCTCTCTCTCTCTCTGTCAAATAAATAAATAAAATAAACTTTCTTTAAAAAAATAATTTATGTTATCATTAAAAATTTATACTTCTTTCCCTGTTAACCATCTCTCAAAGTTGTTGGTGGTGCACTTAATTTTGGTTGGTTTTAAATGCTTCTCTCAAATATAGTTATCAAAATTTTAATAGGGATTCAGACATGAAGTATAATACATTTTTGCATGAATACCAGTTTTTATATGCTTTGAATTCATGGTTCCCTATTTATTATTAAAATAAAACCACCTTATGGATAAGAATTCTGTCTTCTATATTCTTTGATTCTTGTCATGGGATATAATATAGTGAATTGAGCACTGTGTCTACTAAATAGATGTTGTTAAGTGACATTCTTAATTTCAAGGGTCATTTATGGACATGCCTAATTTGGATAGGCTATTGCCAGGAGTTTGAGACATAGAAATCATAAATACATAGATGATGTTGAAAAGGAGCCAAAATGATTTTTTTTCTAAAAGTAGATTTGAAAACAACTAAACAGACCCTTTAGAAATGAGAAATTCAGTTCTATTTTAAAATTCAAAAATGAGTTATATAGCTTGAAGTTTTCAGACATATAAAGTCTATATCTTATATTTATCCAACAGATATGTAAGAAGATAAATCTTAGAAAACATGACAGCGTGGTAAAGATACGGGAAATGTGAAGGGAAATCTGAAGGAAGAGATGGTCTAAATGTGTCCCACTGGAGCTCCAGGGGAGTAACAGGAGAAAATATAGGAAAGACAATGATTAAAGGGTAACTGTGAAGAATTTTCTCTAATTGAAGATAAATTAGGCTGAAAATAGATACTGACTCCTGAGCTGGATAAATTAATTGAAATGTATTAAATAATTCTGAATCCAGAGAACATCAAAAACAAAGAAGCCTCATGACAAGTATGGGTCCCAGGTTCAACCTTGTAAACGTGGTCATGCTGCAAAATTAATTAACTCATCCCAGTGAGGGCCTCTATATAGGAGAGTCTGGCAGAGAGTTCAAATCCATCCTTTTTCCAGCTAGCACTTCTTGGTAGGGCACCTGTTGGGAATGATCCTGAGCCCTCGGGCCTGCACAGTGATTCCAAGAAGGAAGGGAAGGAGGAAGGAGCAGTGATTCCAAGAATCTCCCAGTTAAACCATTCTTGGAAGAGTAATCTAGATTATTGGTGATAAGGGCCCCATTTACTGGTGTTGCTTATTCCCAGCCCAACACACATAACACCACCCATCCTTTTACCCCAAAGGAGATGAAAACTTCAGCTACCCCTCAACAATGAGGCAGGAGCAGAGGACAGTCACCATCCACCATTTATGTTATATCTGAACTCCCATAATTATAGGCACATTATGGTGGGGTATTGCTGTAACACTACACATATAAAATTATATTCACGAGGAGGCTGTAGAAATGCTAGACTTGTATGCATCTAACAAACATCCTGATAATCCTACCTTCATGTATATCTATTTATCTGTATACATGAAATAAAAACTAAATAAGTTCAAAAAATAATGAAGCAAGCCATTATCATAGTGGAAGATTTTAGCATACGTCTATTGATAGATCAAGCCCTCTAAAATGAGTGGCGTTATATGAAACTTGGACAATACAATTGAAATGTGTTTAAACGGACATATAGAGAGCCCAACTGGGAAGTGCTTATGCTTTACAAGCATACATGTAACAGTTGCAAAATCTGATAACCTACTAGTTCACAAGGAAGTATGAAGAAATGCCACTGGAGTTGTTTCATACAAATTCTTTGCTCTGTTGATAATATAGTAAAATTATAAGTGCATTACACAATGATGGGTAAAACAAAAACCAAAGTCTTTGAAATACGTTAAGAGGACTGGGATTGAGGCTTGATGATCACACTCACTCAGACACACACAGATGATTCAGATTATGTTTTCCTGCCATAACCACAAGGCAAGGGGTGGAGGAGGTCCAATGGGCACAGCTACCCAGCCATCTTCTTTTCTCCCAGGGAGATTCATCTGAGTGTTAGGGATAGAGCTCTGCTTTGAGTTAGGTCCTGCCAGGCCACAGGGCAGGCTGACTGCGGGCTTTCCAAACCTCTAATATCACCCATCATGTCAATCGAAAAACTGCAGGAAAATTATTTTTGACAGTCTCAAAACTGCCTTTCATATCATAGAATGTAGCTCTGATGTCCAAGCAGTATAATTTCTTATTACGCAGCAGGTGCTATCATGTTACATCATCCATTAAAATGACAAGGCAACTCACAAGAGTAGTCAACTGCAAGAGTATATATGGCCAGTAGGAGTTATGTGCACATAACAGGCAATTGCTGAGTATGCACTGGACAAATGGATGTATAGAGAGTGGGACTTACTGGATAAAAAGCATAGTTTTGTGCTTCAGTATGAAAAATGAGATCATGACAAAAGGACAAATAGAGAAAGGAGAATAGAGTCTAAAACAAGCCCCCATACAGAGGTGATAAATGAATAAATGGAAAGTGAGAAATAAGAGCTATCCAGTATATATGGACCACTCTTCCAGGGAAGGAGGAAGTTAGTGTGCTTATCAGTTAAAGGGGACTAGGTCATGCTAGCACTGCGAACCATGGGACGGAAAAGTTCTCCCTCCATTTGCTTTCAGACTTCCAAAAGATAGCTAATTCCTATGTTAATTAGCTAATTCTCACTATTTCCAGCCTCCCTGTTTGCATCATAACTCACATCACTCTGACTAGGTGCAAACATTTAGGAAAACAAAGAGTAATGGGGAGGAGTCTGCCCCAAGAAAAATTCAATGGCTCATAATAAATTGGGGAAAACATTTGTCTTAAAGATAAGGCAAGGTTGATACCTTTAAAAATACAAATAATCCAGTAACACTTGAGCAAAGCCATGCACTTACACCAAGGAAACATAAATGACCAATAATACCCACAGTAAAAAGTTCAGCTTCACTGTAAACCAACGGAATGCAGATAAACACAAGTGCTGGAGCAGTTTGCAAAGACTAAGGGAGATTTAAAAAGTGATTAGTAGCCAATATCGGCAAAGTGTTTGAAAAACGAACATGGTACCCCTCTGCTGGTGAGCTTGAAAGTGAACGTAATCCTTCTAGACAGGTACTTGGCACTATGTACCAAGGACCTCAAACACAGTAATTTCAATTCTGGAAACTTAGTCCAAGAAAGAAACAATTAGGAACTAAAATGAAGATGTATGTTTCAGGATTATGTATTGTAGCAGTATCTATCATGGTGAAAAACTAGACACTAAATAAATGATGAAGCATAATGAATTCATTGGATTCTTACAGTATGACAGAATTAACTGCTTGGAAGCAAAACAATATCCTAGGGAAATGCTAATGATAGAGTGTCAAATGAAAAAGAAATACATATTAAAATGTACATGCATAGAAAAAAGTAAAATTTAAAAATTGTTAATAATAATTTCCCCCATACTCTACTTTTTTCATTGAAAATTGCATTTCCCAAATATTTTTCTCTATTTTTTCAGATTTACAGAATTTTTACAAATCTATCTTTTGATATATATATTCTTTTGATAATACTAAAGTTAGTAATAAATTTACCATACTCATCCCAACTATGACTACAACATAACTTGAAGAATAGATCTGCTTTATATTTTAGTCAAGCTGCTCAGCATTGGACACCTAAATACAGCAAAGTACGTGGATTATAATGATCAATTTCATCCAAAGTCACAATCATTTATGCCCATATTCCCATATTATAAATACACACACACACAAACACACACAGATTAGAAACGTCATCAGATTGTTCTCTCTTCTTTACAATAGGATTGACTTTTAAAATAAAATGGCAAACTCTGCCATTTAAAAAAAAATTCTTTACAAAATACACCAAACCAAGAGAATAAATGCTCTTCAAGTAGCTAAGAGACCTAAATGGGGAAGAAACTTATTTAAATGAACGAATGACTCTAAGGAAAAAGAAAACCTCAAACCCACGGTCATACAAATGTTAGGTAATAAAACTGGCTTCAAATGTCATTTTGTTTCATAGTTCCGATGTAGGCTTATTTTAAAACAGTGTGAGGTTTATAAAGGTGGGCAATTCAAACATACTTTTCTTAGTGTTTTGTTCTTGTTTTTATTAAATAAACTCAGAAATTGGAGACTTTTACAGTGTCATTATATAGTATTTGCCTAAGGAGTAATATTAACATCCAGAAATTGAAGTTGGCAGAGATCAGACATAGAATAGTGATTAAGCAAGAACAGTACTCATGTCAATTAGAAGTGTGCGCATTCAAGTATCATTACAAAGACTGCCACATTTGGAGACCTGGTTTCTTAACCGGAACCAGGTGTTATTTGATACCAAATATGCTCCCCTTCTTGGCATGGTTTATACCTACCATTTACCTCTGATTTAGTGCATGTACATCAAGTGCAGAGAGACAAATTAGTAGTTAGCTGCAGCAAGAGCTAAGGAAATGTTAACAAAATGCTATACTGTGGAGCTGCTGGAAGCCCAAAAGCGACCCCGTCTCCCTGTTGAAGGTCACTCAGTGGCCTCCTGCTGCACTTCATACTAAGCTCCACTCCACTGGTGCATCCAGCCTTCCCAGTTCCATCTCATCCCACTCTGTCCTTCTCAACACTGGTTTCCTTCCATCTCTGAAACAGACTAAGCTCTTTCTATTTCATAGCCTTTGTACATGTTCTTCCTTCTGACTGACAATTTGGTCCATACCACGTGGCGGCCACTTCTGTCTTAGCTTAAAGGGTCTTTTGTGAGCACCCCCACTTCTGTGTATCTTGTGTCCTGTCCTAATTTACAACTGAGTCCTGGTTATTTCTTTCATGGTATTTCTCAGGGTGGATAAGGATACCTTTATTTGTTTACTTTGTATTGTCTATTCCTCTTTGGACTCTTACCTCCATGAGGGCAGGAAGGATACTTTGTTCACTGTCATGTATCCAGCACCTAGAGTAGTACCTGCCAAGGAGCAGGTACTCCATTATATGTAACTGTTGCAGGCAGGGAGGCCAAATAAAATGTATTCTCATCTATAATGTATTTGTGGAATAGATTTCCACGTCTAGGAAACAGCATTATGATTGCAAATGTAAGCCATTCCCTCTTTATCCAGACATCCTATTATCTCTCTTACCCATTCTTTAACTGAGATCCTACCAATGTCAACAGAAATTCTGTGAATAGCTAGGAAAAGAACTGGAACATATCAAACAGAAGGGGGAAATGATGGATTTACACATCATTATTTTCCAGACCCTTTCATTGGCATAATGAGATGACGGATGCATATGTCATAATTCATAGGCTGACACTTCCCTCATTTCACATCTCAGCAATCCTGCGTATGACTTCATTTGCTAGCATCAATGTTAATCATAAGCACTCTTTGTGTCTGAACAGTGCATTTCAAGGGTCAAGATCATATAAAGTTCTACCCTGATAAGATAAATGAGTTGGATTTGGGAGGAAGATTAGTAATCAAAAAGCACTGTTCCTCAAATAATACAATATATGTTAAAAAAAAGAAGAAGAAGAAGATAGCAGGAGGGGAAAAATGAAGGGGGGGAAATTGGAGGGGGAGATGAACCATGAGAGACGATGGACTCTGAAAAACAAACTGAGGGTTCTAGAGGGGAGGAGGGTGGGAGAATGGGTTAGCCTGGTGATGGGTATTAAAGAGGGCACGTTCTGCATGGAGCACTGGGTGTTATACACAAACAATGAATCATGGAACACTACATCAAAAACTAATGATGTAATGTATGGTGATTAACATAATAAAAAATAAAAAAAAGCACTGCTTCTACTTTTGCTTTTCAACTATAGAATCTTAAGTATATCCCTTTTGCTTTCATATAAACCAGACTGAGTTCTAAAAACATGCCTTACTTAGTTCTAGGACAGAAACTTCGTGATGATCAATTCTGTCAACTGGTCAATTCACCTGGCCCAGCAGGCTTATGCTCACAGCAGAGACTCCTGATCACCTTAGTCTCAGGACACGTTCTGACTTCTGGTGGAGTATGTTTGAAGAGCTTTCTGAGAGGGGTTTGGGGCTTTGTCACCTGGTTCTGTCTGTGAGATGCAGCCCACAGACCCACATGTCTTTCTAACCTCTGCACCTGCTCCCTGGAAATTGGAGTTCCCCCTACTGTTTTATCTTCTCTTCCTTCTTCACAGTGGCATTTCTTCCCCAAATTCTACTCCAATCTGTGACCCCACTAAAGCTCTGGGGAAATCAGGGGCGCCTGGGTGGCTCAGTCGTTAAGTGTCTGCCTTCGGCTCAGGTCATGATCCCAGGGTCCTGGGATCGAGCCCCGCATCGGGCTCCCTGCTCAGCGGGAAGCCTGCTTCTCCCTCTCCCACTCCCCCTGCTTGTGATCCCTCTCTCGCTGTGTCTCTCTCTGTCAAATAAATAAATAAATAAATAAATAAATAAATAAATAAAAAAAGGCTCTGGGGAAATCATGGACAAGATTTACTTGGAGACTCTTAGTTCCTTACAATTAAGACTCCTGAATGAAAGTGGAGGAGAAGGGTATGATATTATTTGATTGTGGTTTATCTCCTTGTCTTTAAAATATTTACTTCTTTGATTTTGATGGTCCAAAACGAACACGAGGATTTATTTTTTGATTTAATATGTAGTCTTTTAGGAAACAATATATGGTTATCTTTTCTTCCCGCCAGTTCTTGTTGTTCAATTTGTGTTTTGTCAAATCACTCAGAAACTACCGACAAATATGTGGACTATTTCATTGCATAGCATTTTCCTAATGTTATATCAACACCAAAGGATCACCAAACATAGAGTTTAATTATGCAGTTTTTCAAAAAGTTTTTTTTTTTTAACATAGAAAGTGTTCACTGGGCTGTTTATTGGCGTCTTAACTTATACATGCTTTCCTAATATCATGGGTAATATAATAGTTTCCTTCGAAGTCCCCTAATGCTTACAATTGAGATTCCCAGAGTTCTTATGGATCACCTAATGCCTGGACCCACTGGCGTCTTTCTCACAACAGGTGGAATGTAAGGCTTACTGGTGAATTACAGGTATTTGATGTCATGAGAATTATAAGTTTCATAAATGTTATTATGCCTCTGATTACTATCATTATTCCAAACACACCATTTTAATACCTTTGGACACCTAACATTCACAATCAATCCAGTTAACCTTATAACATTTACTCTGATATATCCCCATATATATATATATTTTTTTTTTTTAAAGATTTATTTATTTATTTATTTGACAGAGAGAGACACAGTGAGAGAGGGAACACAAGCAGGGGGAGTGGGAGAGGGAGAAGCAGGCTTCCCGCGGAGCAGGGAGCCCGATGCGGGGCTCGATCCCAGGACCCCGGGATCACGACCTGAGCTGAAGGCAGACGCTTAATGACTGAGCCACCCAGGCGCCCCTATCCCCATATATATTTATAAATCTTACATATGTAGAGGCCTTTATTTCCCTGAAATTTGCCAGCATAGCTCCAAAGGGAAAATGCACCGTTCCTAGAAAAATGATTAACACAGAGTGTTATACTTGCTGTTATTATACACTAAGTACAAAATTCATGGTCTTTTGACTTTAAAGTCAGATCACACTAGTATTTTGAAGAATACGTATTTATAGAATGTGATGGTGCCACACCTTGACAAGGTTCTGGAAACTATTATTATAGATACAACCCATAATATGGAATATGGTTGTATAGATGCAACCCATATCAGAAAAGCTCTATATTATTAATAGAATCAATCAAAACTCAAATACCTATTTATTAAAATTATTATATGAATGACTCATTTATGTATTTTCCATGAAATATTTATGATTTTGTTCCTTTAAAATGTTTTGATAACAGAATATGATTTAATCGAAGTAATCACCAAAATAATAATGACCTTTAATTTGTCTGTATTGAGAGTAAAGGGATAATTAGTCGAAGTTAGCCCCTATTTAAGGTGGAATTATCCTGGCAGTTCTGTGGTAGCTTTAACTTAATCCTCTACTTATGAACCCAAGCAAATTAATCTGAAACGCAAGTTGTTCTCTCCTGTCTCCAGTTTCCTAGCTTACTCAACATCCAAACAATATTGCATTCATGTTCCCATATCATTTGTCCCATATCCACAAGGGCAGGATTTTTTCCCCCCTTTATGAGTTCTTTGCCAGTCTCACTGCCTAGAACACTGCCAATATCTGATGATTGAATGGATGAATATAATACAAAGATTAATTCTCCATTAAATGCTAGTTTTAAATTGTTCTACTGGATTACACTTTGGTCATACCTATAAAAGTAAAACAAGTAGAGAAAGAAAATTATTTTCTAAGAATTCATGCCCAAATCAGATAATCATAAAAACAGAAAACCTGAAGATTACTCTAGCAGATGCTGTAATGTGCCATGCAGACCTCGCCTCATCACCAAGAAACTCATTGTCCCAGCCACCAGGACGGCTTCCTGCTCACAGCACACACCTGAGTCCCTGCCCTGGGACTGTCTTTGGCTGATGAGGGCGGACTCACCCGAAGCGTTGCCCCTCGCAGGGCAGCTAAGGACTGGTCAGTCTAGGGGCATGAGGGCTTGGCCCCTGCCTTTGAAGATTCATGTCTTCTCTGAAGGGTCAGTCTGACTCCAGAGAGCACCTCCACCCCTCGTCTCTCCCCAGCCAGTCCTATGGGATCACGGAGGTTTCTGTTTTTACTACATCACAGTTGAGCTTCTTCCTCTGCCCATTCCTGCTTCCCCCACTCCCATAGAGCTATTCTTCCTAAAAGCACTTCCTAATGAACTTCCTCTATGCAAATCTCAGTCTCCTGTCCCTGTCCCCGAATCCCTGTCAAAACACAGGTAGCAGAGTTGGTGGCCAGAACTAGTCTGGGGAAGCAAATCTAAAATGGTATTTTGGAGCTGAATCACCTGTCAATCACTGGCAACCAGGACCCTGTTTCTGGCAGTTTGTGGAATACTGGCTATACCAGGGCACACAGTGGTGGCATCACTGTTAAAACTGCCCCTGGTGCTGAACGGGATGGAACATCAGTGGGAGGAAACTTACTAGCAGTGCAATGCATAAGGGATTGGAGGGTTTCAGACAAGTCAATCATCATAAGGACCATGGAATTGATGCTCTTCTTCAAGGCACTGGAGAAAGACAATGAGAGACTGAGGTGGTGCCAGGCGAACTGTAAAAATCAGAGGACCTCTCTGGCAGCTGATGAAGAGACTCCCACTTCCTGTAACTGAAGGGTAGAGTGAGCAGAGGATCCAGCCTTCCTAAGAGTCGAGGAGCACCAAAGAATGAATTCTCAACCTGGGCAAGGCTGCTCTGTCAGAACCAGGGCCCCAGCAGGGTGGGAGTGGAGCTGTGAGACTTGGAATGAGACATCTGGACCAATACACTTAAGAACCTGGAAACTCCAGGTGCCCCTGGAATGTCTGGGTCTGCAGAGTGGCCCATCCCTCCCTCCCACTTGAAGATGATGTGACAATCTGCCACCCGCCTGTTCTCTCCTGGCCAGCTGACCACATAGTTGGGATTAAATCACCACATAACCAGGTAGGGAAAGACAGGACCTGATAAGGGAACAAAGGGACTATATCCAAAGGGCCAGAAGTCCCTACCCAGCAGGTGTCAGCAAGTGACAGCGTAACTGGAACTGAGTCCCGGGGGGATGGATCAAGGAAGATACAAAGTGGGCAAGGAAAAACATTTGGTATTAGAGCATCCTGCAATGATACAGAATTTAACACCATGGTCTTGGAAGATGGCATTAATACACTGCTAGGTTGGCTCTCAAAAGCTTGGAGAAAATAATGGCTTATATAATGAAAGACAAAGCCAGACATGCCAGACTAGTTGTTGAAGAGGATGAAGATAGATGGGCAACCACCAAGAGAGTTCTCTCCATCTATGCAACAAGAGACATCAAGGATGGATGATCAGGAGGCTGAGGGCCACTAACCCCTATAAAAATCACAACTCTTTGCTCAAGTTTCATACCGTGAAGCCCTTAACTGAAGAGAGGCCTGATCCCCAGGAGGAGGCACCAGCAACACCAGAACAAGTGTACACAACAAGGACTCAGCCAGCCCTGCTCCAACAAATCCCAAGGCCATGCAATTGAGGAAAGGCTAAGCCTGTGGAAGAATCACAATGCAGACCTCTAGCGTTTTGGAATAAGGCCATGCAATCTGTGGCAGAGAATTATATGCCGTCTGAAAAACATTTCTCTAAATACTACTGGGCCTTCGTGCAAATAAGGCACTTGACCATGAGACACCAAGTGGCCATGTGGCCAGCATTTCCCATCATGACCTGAGTTTTGTTAGACTGACACCAAGGCATAACAAGGTCAGGAGCCAGCAGCAATCTCCTGAAAGTCAGAACTTCCTCCTAGAAAGTTAGGGCCAGGCAGAGGGCACAAGTAGGTTACTTACACAGGTGACTCATAGTTCCATGTCACTCACCACCTCTCCCCTATCTCAGTCCTCTGGTCATTGAGGGGTGTCCCTCATGACCAGCCTACAGAGGAGGAAAAAGGCCAAACTTGGTTTCAGGGTGGGTTGGCTCAATATATTGATGCAAGCCACAAAAGGCCTGCTGTGGACCACAGCCCAGTCAAGGTGCTGAGAGGAAATCTTCCCAAAGCACAAAGCTTCAGGTGCATCTGCTCATCCACTTTTTGTGGAAACAGAAATTGGCTGAGGTTGGAATATATACAATCTCATTGATGGAGCTGAATGGCTTGGCTGGTTCATCAGAACCTGGAAAGGGAAGTCTGGAAGAGGGAGGACAATGAGATCTGGGAAAGAGCTTGTGGGTGGACCTCCAGAGTACAAAGGGCAAAGGCTTTTGTTTCACACATTAACATCCTCCAGACTGTCCACTGTGCAAAAGGCACCAAATAACCAGAATGACTCTGCCAGCCGACACCAGCCAGCTCATCATCACCCATACCAGTGCTCCCATAGTGGCCATAGTGGCTGGGATAGAGGCCATGCATGGGCCCAACAAGGGCTCCCTCTCAGCAAGGCTGATCTAGCCACTGCCACTACTGAGTGTCTAAACTGCCAACAACAGACACCAATGCTGAACTTGAATTTAGCACCATCCCTTGACATGCCCAAGCAGCCACTCAATGGCAAGACAATTATATTTTTGTGACTGGAACTGACACCTAGGCTGGGTATGGGCTTTTCTTGTCTACATGGCTGTGGCCAGCATCACCATCTGAGGACTTACAAATGTTGGATCCATTGGTATGGGACTTTCCATGACATTTCAATAAATCAAATCATCCACTTCACAGCAAAGGCACTGGCACTTGACTGTGGGTCTACTGTTCTCATCACCGATTCTATGTCCCAGAAGCTACTGGCTTGAGGAGGGTGTGTGACAGCATTTTGAGGTTGCTTTTGAGGCCCCAGCTTGGAGATTCCTTGTGAGGGTGGGTAATGCTTCAGGATGGAGTCTGTATAGCCCTTATTAACAACTACTGTGGCACTGCATCCTCAATAGGTAGAACACATCTACCAATGGTGAGAGTCAGAGTGGTCATTCTTACCATCACTTTTAATGACCTGGGTGGGAAATCTGTACCTCCCATCCCCAAAACTATAGGCTCTGTGGATCTAGAAGTCTGTTCCCAGTGGGAAATGCTTCTACCAGGGAGTGCAACGTGAATCCCATTAATCTTCAAGCTACCATCCATTCACTTCATCTCTTCACATCAAGACAGTAGTTACAAGGAAAGGATGCACCATTCCTGGCTGGGAAGAATGTCTGTCACCCAGAAGGTCCAATGGAGCATTTCTTGGTATTCCTTGACCATTTTGATAGTAAATGGACAAGTGCCCAGACAAAGGTTGATAAAGAAGGGCATGATGACCAATGGCTCAGACCCCTCAGAGCTGAACGTCAGGCTCATCACACCAGGTTGGCTACGTAGACCGACAAAGGTATTAGGTGGGAACAAATGGGTGCTTGGGGGTGGGGGTGGGAGGAGAGACAGTGAGTATCAGTTGCCATCCAGAGACCAGCTGCAGCCACGGAGCCTGTAGTTCTTCCCAATGATGTTCCTTCAGTGGTTTCCTCAGGGCAAGAGATTGATTAGACTCTTGGGTGGAGGGCGGGCTATTCCCAAATTAGGTACATGAAGTAATCTGAGTGAGGCCAGGGTGAACAACAGTGGTGTGACACCCTGATCACACCAGAACCAAGGCCCTCATTCTTCCAGTTGCCAGGAGTGAGAATGGATGATGAGAATTACTTTTGATGGCACTGAGCCGCCCCACCTACAGTATGTCCCACATCCACTGTTTGATCACAGCAAGGGTGCAAAAGGCCCAGGCCCCGTCCTCAATTCCAGGACAACTCTGAGGGCCATCCCAGCTCTGTCACAACTACCTTGCCATTCAATCGTCCAGCCCAATTTGACTGCCTTCGGTTTCCTACACGTGTTTTTACTGAAGATGTTCTCGCATGAAGTGACACACAAATCTCCAGCTCAGAGTGTTTCCTGGGGAAGCCTATCTAAACAACTGTTGTTGGAAAGATTGGGATTTTAACAAGTGAACAGTCAGATACGCCCACGGATTTCTCAGTAGAACATTGCTCGACTTCATCTATCTGAGGTCAGGTTCCCTGAGTAGAACCTGAGGTGAGGATTCTCATACAAGTGACTTATTAAGGGAATGTTCTCTGAGAGGCACAGGTCAGGCAATGAGAGAAGCTGATTAGGGAGGGAGAAGAAGTTAGACACACAGATGTGGGTTGAGATGTGGGCAATGCCCCAGAGAAACATGCAAACCCTTACTAGGCATTTAGTAGCCAGTTCCTATGCCAGCCCTGTGAGGGGCAGGGGGACCTCAGTCCATCCTAGTATAGACATGAATCTTTTTTTTTTAAATTATGTTATGTTAATCACCATACATTACATCATTAGTTTTTGATGTAGTGTTCCATGATTCATTGTTTGCATATAATACCCAGTGCTCCATGCAGAACGTGCCCTCCTTAATACCCATCACCAGGCTAACCCATCCCCCCACCCCCCTCCCCTCTAGAACCCTCAGTTTGTTTTTCAGAGTCCATAGTCTCTTAGACATGACTCTTAAGTTTAACATTATTTACAAAGGAAGCCAGAGTTCAGAATATTCTTAAAGTTACACATGGAAGCTGCATTTAACCAAACAGAATAAAAGAGCCCTCATCTATGTCATTAGTCTTTGGAGTTCTATAACTGAACTGAAAATTTCAGGCAAAGCAGCTCTATAACCCCTTCCTCTCAAAACCTCAGTTTGCCTAGTCCCTAAAAATAGCATTTAACTAAATGCGAACTCTGAGAAATAACCATACAAAATTAAGGACAAATTTTAAGAAAAAATAGTTACTTAAATATATCAACCAAGAGGAGATTCTTTTTAGTTACAAGTCTCCATATGAAAGATTTAGGGCAAAAAGGAATTCTTGAGGTAGACCTAATTAAGGTTCTTATCAAATGTGGTGTATATGCAATTTTCCAATTCCTTTGACAGTTCATTAAGAAGTTTCAGAGAACTTCAAGGTCATGATTCACTTCTATCTTTGTAGACACCTTTCTTCAGTATTGAAATGTGAGGATTTAAAGTGATATTCAAATGTGGGCCAGTACAGGGACAGCAGACTTCTATATTTTACCAAGATTAACATTTTAGAATATTTTATATATAATTTTCATTAAGATCTAAAATGTTTTATGAAAGGAAAATGTCCATAGGAAACCCAGTCAGTTGAGTTTTTTTCCTTCAGAACTACTAAAGGCACCAAGGATTTCCAGTAAATTAATGAGAGTATCAGGGAGAGTTTTCTATTTGTGTTCTGGAAGGTGCATTTCCTCCTCAGCAGCCCTGAGTGCATGAGAATATTCCCTACTGGAATAACAGCTTCAGTCTGGTATCTTCTATAGAGGGCTCATGGTGCCTTGCTGGGGGTCCAGGAGAAGCAGTTAGAAATCCTGATACTCACCATTCTGAGGTTCCTCTCTGACCTCCCTGTCAGTGGGGGTGAGAGTAAGAGATTATGTATTTCCTCATTGGTGGTGATGATGAGGAGGCGTGGGGGCGGGAGGATGAGGAGAGCTACTGTTTACCAAGAAGTCAGACACCTACATGTTTTGTATGAGCTGAATTTGATACTCATTATAACATCAGGAGGTAGAAACTGATTATTCCTAGTTTTACAAATGAGGAAACTGAGGCTGAGGGTAGTTAAGCAATTCACACAAACAAGGTCATACAACTGGAAAGTGGCACTCTGACTCCACAGCCTGCATCTGTAGTCACTGCCTTGCCATTGATACTATGCTTTTCCGGGACCTTTCACAAGTGAAACCAATCGGGAATGTGCAAAAGAGAGTTGAAATGGTCACAAAGGTGAGGCTAGGTTTCAAGATACCCATCTCTACAGCAATGGCTTCTTCCTGCTGCTTCTCCCTTCATTCCTCAGTCCTCAGCAGAAGCTGTCTCTGGACTTTCCATAACTCCTCCCTCTCCCTCCCCCACGCCCCCAATCCATTCTCCATGGCAACCAGAGTAAGTGTCCCAAAGAATAAATCTGTCCCCACTGCTTTTCTGTTGTAAATGCTCAAAGGCACCCCACGGCTTTAGGAGGAAGCACACATCCTTTGGGCATAAACAAACTCTCCTGCCATCCCCAGCTCCTTTTTCAGCAATGGTGTGCTGCACACCGGTCATACCCACGTCAAGCAGACTTCGATATTTTGAGGGATTTTGAGAGAAGTCTTGAGACTTTTGTAAATCCACTAATTACTAAATACTCCTATATCAATTTTCCCAAAGATTTTGCTAGGGCATAATCAGATATAAAATTGAAAATGAAGTTAGTTGCAGTCTGAAATGGCAAGTCCAGTGGATGAGGAAAACCACAACACTCATGGGGACAGCATGGAAATATCTGGCCTCTTTGTAGGTCCAGAGGAGCACAAAGCTAGGCGGATGCTCTTTGTGGGGGATGTGGGAGAAAGGGGAGGGAAGGACAGAGGGGTAGAGGCAGGTTCTGAAGAATGGGCAAGTAGCAAAATCATCTTTGGGATTGTAGTGTTTTCCCTCCTATGAGGAAACCATACCAATGGTGGGCTTAGCCCTTAGCCGGGCTGGGCTCATTTGAAAAGAAGCAAGGGTCTGTGAGAAGCCAAGCAGAAGAGGTAGCAAAGGGAGAACCACAGGTCCTACACAATATGCAAAATTAAACTAAATGGACACCTGTTCATAATTTACAATTACTATTTGATTTTCATAGTCAACAGCAATGCAATAACTAGAAAGTGTGCATTTTAAAGGACAATATGGAGCCATTTTATTTTCAGCATTTTAATTGTGTAGGGGAGGAAACATTTTTCCTTCCACCCTTTAAGGTCTTCCAGGTGGTTTAAGAATTAAATTGACATGAGACAGATTAACAGAGAAAACAAAACAAAGCCCAAGGTTTACTATATGCACACGGAGGCCCAATAATGAGGTGAAGACCTAAAGAAACATCCCAGGGCGCCTGGGTAGCTCAGTCAGTTAAGTTGTCTGCTCCCAGGGTCCTGGGATCGAGCCCCGCTTCTGGCTCCCTGCTCAGCGGAGAGCCTGCTTCTCCCTCTGCCACTCCCCCTGCTTGTGCTCTCTCTCTCTCTCTGTGTCAAATGAATAAATAAAATCTTTAAGAAAAATAAAGAAACAACCCAGGCAGGCAGTTTTTATACTTTTTAGAGAAAGGGACCATAAGTCTGTGAGGAATTGACAGGACAAAGAAAACTTAACTTTGGGAGCTTCCATTAGTAAGGAATTCTAAACAGAATTTGGGCTGGGGGAGTAAATTAGTAAAACGTAACAAGGGTTGTTTATATAGACTTCTTGGCTCTCAATTCCCCACCTCTGGTGATAAGGAGGTCTCCTTATCTCCTGCTACAAGGAGGGCACCTTTCACACGGGAGACTGATTTTTTGCTTTCAGGAGACAAATGCAGGGGAGTGGGGGGTCAGATTGTTTTTTCACTGGCTGTTTCTTAAGTGACTCTTACATTTTGGGGTGGCCTGCCCTTGGCACGTGCAACCGCAAGCTTAGCCATCCTCTTCTGGAAACTTGGATTTGTCAGTCCTTGGAATTTGACATTTAAATATGCTGAAATACTACTTTTCATTTGGCTTTGAAAGAAAACCTTAAATTCTAGAACCTATAAAACTAACACCAACTTGAACCATTAGCCTTGAAACTCTGAGTGTGCCTCTTTGTACTTATTTCTACAAAATGTTTCCAAGAAACTAAGTAACAGCTAAACAGTACATTTTGTACTAGTGAGTTACTCCATCCTGCTGGCGAATCTTCCAGCCAGTTGAGTTCTATTTTCCCTTATTATCTTTTTCTGAGCCTCCCTTTAAACTTGTTTTCCCATTGCTCCATATTAGGAAATACAAGGAAAGCGCTGACAACTTTAGTAGGCCTAAGTGTTGGCACATGTTTACCTTGTACTCTATATTGACTTTTTGATACAGATTTTGAGCAACACTTTGTTTTCCAGATTTTAGGAGAGAACTATTCTTTCCTTTTTTACTTCAAAAATAGGGGGAAGCCAAAGTTGGTACTTTGCTCTTTTTTTGCTTATTCCCAATTTATCAAACGACTGGGACTCTTGCTCTCATTAATTTCAATCTATTTTTTAATGTCTGTAACAGAGCTATGGACAAAATGTAACGCAAATGTAGTTCAACCACAAAAGTTTAAGAGTAGAATTAGAAACAGGTAATCTTAAAGATTATATTTTATCTAGATTAACTATTGTGTACAATGTAATGCCTGATAACAGAGAAATGCTATCATGGAATTCTACAAATTAAAAACATTAGAAATACAAATTGTGTGAAAAATACATAGCATGTTAGTAGTCAGAGTAAAAGAGTGGAAATAAGAAGTTATACTAAATTTTATTGATACTTATATATAATCATTTTGAGAGAAATGTATTCAACATTTTAAACGGAATTTATTAACTATTATGTCACCTACGAAGAGAACAAAAACCAAGAAATCTTGTACCTGTTTGGTTTTTAAGCTGTACATTGTAATGATCTAAAATCCAAGTTAAAACTGATGACTTACCTTAGATGTGTTAAAAAGCCCCCTGGGAAGTGGCTACAACCAGCTCCAGCCCTATCAGACACACAGTGTTTCAAACTTTCCCCTTACTTGAAGAATGAGTGAAGGATTTGGGGCTTCAGGCTTCAGGGACTATGCAAAAGGCTCTCACGTGTTTGGCCTTGTCTCATGTTTCATCCCCTCGTATTAGCAACAGGCGTATCTAATTTTACTCAGTGACATAAACAGCTCATACCACACTTAAAATTGTTTGGGCACCAATTCCAGGACACAGCTCTAAGTGGGCCAAAAAAAAAAATATTCTTACAAAACCAACATTTAAATCCTGAATCATGATAGTCTTATGTAATTATAACTTTCTAAAATAAACTTTACCTTAAGTGAATAGCAAAAACCAGACTAGTTTCCAGTAGAATTTAATGTTGACAAAATCTCTTGGCAATCATTTCAAATTAACATGCAACATTTATAAGTTATGACTTTATTAGTATTAAATGTATACTATTCTCATTCACGTGAAATGCACGTTATCATATAATAGTCACTCCTTAAAAATCACTTTTTTTAAGCCTCTTTTTAAGTGAAAAACTTTAATATCTGAGAAGAAAACCTTAGGGAATGATCATCCTAATAAAGAGAAGGTAAATAAATTCTGCCCGTTAAAATTACGACAGTTCTTTTCCAGTAAACTAAATTTATATTATGTTTAACAAAGGATGTGAATGTAACAATGCAGTCTTGATGTTTTATCTTTATTCATTTTCATAAGATGTAAAGAAGTATCAAGCTTTTTAAATAATCTTTTATTTTGCATTATTTTTATATATAGCCTGGTAAGCAGCATGAATTAACACAGATTAAATTATATATTTGAAATTTGTATTTTAGCACTTAACCTTGAATAGGAGAAGCAGTGCAATGATAATCCACATGCTTAATATTTATTTTCTTTTCTTCTCAGGAGACCTTTTCTCTTACTCTACTTATTCATAACTCTAACCTCTTTTGACATTTGATGCTTCTCATACCAACAGCTGCAGGCCTTAAATTAAAAGCTGATATAGCTTCAACTAATCACACATTTATTTATAAGACTTTAAAAAATCTTTCATGAACTCTCTGCACATTACAATTTTCTCTGACACAGCAATTTAGACATAAAATTACAGCACAACACAACTATCTCATATATATATATACATATATGTATATACACATATAAAATACTTAACAATGATGATATGAGATGTATGTTTGTATCAGTTTGTGTCTGAAAAGTCAAACTCTGAAACTCCTAACTCAATATTCTGGTTGAAATGTCACACATTTAAAGGTTACATATTGAGGGACCTTTTCATCAATCAGTAAATTGGTTTTATAACAATAAACTTTTCAATGTTTTGTGGACTGCTTTGTAAAAATGTTACTCAAGTTATGGATTTGATCTCCATTCACATCTACAGATTCATTTAATACTACCAACTTTTCAGTCCTTCAGGAGGAGGGCTTAGAGAAAAACATCTTTCATTTTATAGAATAGTTGAAATTATTAAAACAAGATCTTCAAAGTTTTTAATGTAAGGTTAGCTTCAGCTTATAACTCACATATACACATCTCAGTGTATATGTTTTCAGTGGAATCATAACATTTTAAAGCCATAAGAGGCCTTAAAGGAAACAACGTAGTCAAACAGTCCACTGGATGTAAAATAGCTCGCTCAAGGTTACAGAGCTGGTTTGGGCGTGGCAAACAAACAGAAACAGTTCTCTATTCCTACAGAGAACAAACTGGTGGTCACCAGAAGGGGGATGGGTGAAATAGGTACAGGGGATTAAGAAGTACAAGCTTCCAGTCATAAATAAGTCATGGAGATGAAAAGTACAGCGTAGGGAATATAATCAGTACTATCGTAATAATGTATAGCGACAGATGGTGACCACACTTCTCTCGGTGAACACTGTATAATATATACAACTGTTGAATCACTATGTTGTACACCTAAAACTAATGTAACATTGTGTGTCAACCGTACTTCAATTCAAAAAAGGAAGAAGAAAGTCCTTAGGCTCGTATGTCTTACATAACTATAGGATCCTTCTGGGATACCTATAGTCAGTTAGCAATCCTGCCCTCCTACCTCGCTTCTGCCTGGGGCAGACAGTCCTGCTGTCTAAGACACTGGGTTAGAGAGACCACTTTTAGATCTAGTGAAAACAAGGAATTTCTTGTAGAGATATGGTTCGTTTTGAAATGGGAGGTAAGTTTGCCTGAGGAGGGAGGATATAGGGGATGATGGGGGATGAGACAGTTCAAAGTTTGAAAAGAAGAGAGAAGTTGTGAAGAGCTGGGCAGTAAATTTACTAGTGAATATACTAGACAGTGTTTGGACCCAGCTGAAGTTGATCAATATACAGCATTCCTATTTTTAATAGTTCCTGTGACTTTGGATACTAACTGTAGATGTGAGCTCCTATGACTAAACCCCCCCACACCACCTCACTCTTTCCTCCCAGACTAAACTCATCATCTCCCAAACCTGCTCTTTTGTTCATCCTTCCTTTCTCAGTTTTTCTCAGTTTCTGACGCCATCCTCCACAAAGTTACCGCTGACTGATTTGGGAACCTCCCTCACTAACCAGCCGGCCAGTCACTAAGCTGCAGTATCTCCTCCCTCTGCCTGCTCCCTTCTCTCCGGGGGGTCCCTGTCTGACTGGGGGGCTCACCAGCAGGTGTCTCCTCGTGCTCAGTACCTGTTGGCCTGCTTCCGGGTTCTGCTTCCAGGTTCTGCCACATTCCATTTTAGACTCCTGGGATTGCCAGAGAAACGCCAAGAACAGCTCATTCTCTCTTCATCACTCCCCAGCCTCAAGACCTTCAATGAGCCTTCAGGATGGGGACCACGTTCTTGACAGGGCACACACACCTTTATGACTGGGCCGTGTCTGTCTCCCCTGTCCCCATCCTTTAGGTTCGGTAAGAAACTACATGCCATTGGGTGTCTGGCTAAATATGACTAGAGTTACCTCCCATCCCTTTCTTTCTAATGACTATTTAACTTTTTAAAGTCTGTTCATATGTCATTATCAGCTTTCTATATGTATTTATAAACTTATAGTTATTTGTATTTACATTGCCATCATTGCTTTATATACATATTCTCTCTACTAAACTATCAACTCCTTGCTCAGCACCTGAGCCCTCAATTAACTGAACCCTGAATAGTTACACCAAACTCAATGTTTTTTATGATATCAATTCCATAGCACACCGTAACAAAAAAAAAAAAGAAAAAGAAAAAGAGCTAATACATGATCAGGATGACATTGTAAGACTTTTCCAGAAGAGGTCAGTATAACAGTAATAAAAGTATTCGCTTTCAGGGCAAATGAAATGTGAAATCAAATTAAAATATTTTGTGAGAGATAAACTTTCAAGCCTTAAAAAATAACCATGTCAATGATCTGCCCCTCCAATCAAAGCTACAACTTCCTCAAGAGAGATGGCCATAGACCTTTCACATAAGCAAAATGCAATGATTCTCTACACAAATGAAAACACAACAGGTTTAAATCTGGAATGTAATTAATGTAATCACCTGGATGCTTCTCACCCAAATTCTCTGATTATTCTTAAATAGAGATCATCCAAGTGTATGCATTTTAGAAAGATAATTCATATTCCCTTTGGAGTTGTCGTACAAATAAAAAAATTAAATTGGGGTGCCTGGGTGGCTCAGTTGGTTAAGCGACTGCCTTCGGCTCAGGTCATGATCCTGGAGTCCCTGGATCGAGTCCCGCATCGGGCTCCCTGCTCAGCGGGGAGTCTGCTTCTCCCTCTGACCCTCCCCCATCTCATGTGCTCTCTCTCTCTCTCTCATTCTCTCTGTCTCAAATAAATAAATAAAATCTTTAAAAAAAAATAAAAAAAAAAATAAAAAAAATTAAATTGATCACTAGATTACTGAATGTAGGCATTTTGTGTCTTCTTGTGGTACTTTGGGGGAAGTTTAGGAGTCACTATTTAGTGTAAAGGGCTAATTCAGTGTTGTCAGAGATGATGGGAAAGAAAACAGTGGGATGCTGGAAAAAGAAGAAGACTTGAAAAAAAGAAAACTCTTACATTTCAGAAGAGAAAATGGAGTACTCGAAATTTCAAAGGTTATTCATTGGTAATCACTGCATTTGGTCGTCATAATTTTTTTTAAGATTCATTTATTTATCTTAGAGAGGGCGAGGGGGGAGGGGAGGGGCACAGGGAGGGAGAAAGAGTCCCAAGCAGACCCTTCACTCAGTGTGGAGCCCAATGCGGGGATCAACTCGGGGCTTGATCCCACCACCCTGAGATCACAACCTGAGCTGAAATCAAGGGTCGGAAGCTCAACTGACTGAGCCACCCAGGCGCCCGACTGCCTGCCACTCTTATCTCTAGCCCTCTGTAGTTTCCCTGTACTTTTTGTACATGCTCAAAGTGGTCATATTTACCTTCCACTTTGAAACTATAATCTCCTGTATCTCTTGTGATTTGATCAGGTTGATTAAAAAAAAATAGTGCAATACACAGCGTTCACATTTTACAACTAGCTACCCAAATATCTAACCATATTCCCTTTCCGAGATAAACACCTGTGCTCCTCAATGCTTCTATTATCAGTTTGAATGGAATCTTTTTTTTTAATATTCCTCCAAATATTTTAATTGCTTCATACTGACATTGTGCCTTTCCCAGAGAGCTGTTGTTGTTGGAGTTTCTGAATACCACTTTTGTTATTGTTGTAAAATAAGAAATTTTCCTAAACTTGCCTTCTTCAGCTTATCCTAGTTGTCTCTCAGTTTTTATTCCTTTAATCTATTATTTGGAATCAATATCATTTTTCTTCTTGAAACACAGTTCCTTTCTAATTTAAGTAGTTTATATCATGGTTTTCTTGTAGGACTCATCTCCAGCTCCCTTACTTTCTTTTTTTTTATTTTTTTTTTAAAGATTTTATTTATTTATTTGACAGAGAGAGAGAGAGAGAAGGAACACAAACAGGGGGAGTGGGGAGAGGGAGAAGCAGGCCTCCCGCTGAGCAGGGAGCCCGATGTGGGACTTGATCCCAGGACCCTGGGATCATGACCTGAGCCGGAGGCAGACGCTTAACGACTGAGCCACCCAGGTGCCCCAGCTCCCTTACTTTCTAATGGTCTTTCTGTTCCTTGCATTCTCTACCTCTACCACACCGTCACACTTCTGTTAAATTTCTGATAATAATATCTACTATATAGGATCGCGTTTTTCTTCAGCATCCTGTACTCCAGGCTCCCCTCCTCCTGGGCCAGTCCGTCTTGCAGAGCCAGCTTCCCACACAGCTGCTGTCTTCCTTAGATCTCATCGCTCTCCTGAGCTGGGTGAATCTTCCCTGACTCAGCTCTCACGTCCTCTCCTCATATACCCCCTTGCTTTGATGGACTGCACCCTCAAATAATCATTCAGAAATGGTGTTTGGGAAGTAGATTGTCTGAGTTCTTTTATGTCTGAAAATGTATCTATTCTGCTCCAAAACTGGTTAATAGTTTCATTTAGTATAAAATTTTAGGTTGAAATAATTTCAGACTAAACTTTGAAGTCTTTGCTCCACTGACATCTGTCATTAAGAGTTCCTACAGAGAAATGTAATTCTAGTCTGATTTGCATTTCTAGTTTATAATGAGTAAGGTACATTACTATTTAAAGGTACCTGTTGCATTTTTTGGTAAAATTAATATTCTCCCTAGTTTATTTCCTGTTGCATTCATCTGGTATTTCATATATCTGATTCAATCAAAGAGAAGGTAGCATCCATCCATTTATAAAACGTAAGTGTATTTGTTCTTATTGAACAATAATCATCGAGTGAGAATACTTAACGTTATATTTCATGAATGTTTTTAAAATCTCTCTACCCTGATCAGAAATTTCTGATGAAGAACTAGAGTGTAAATGATGGTAAGATTTATGAAAAGGAAGATATGTGGTATAAAATAAACTGGAGGATAAAAAAACAGAACCGAAAAAGAGAATATTGGAAATCTGTCGATGGAGGAATAGGAAGATCTGTGCCCAGGGACATTGGAAAGTATGTCAGACATTGAAATTTGTGAGAATAGTCACTTACAAAGGAACACTTATTCCTTCTATGAGAAGGTTCCTCCTAGTGTAGTAACATTTCTAGATTCTCTCTATAACTTCTACTCATTTCTTCCCAGGGAAAGTGGATTAATTCTTCTCATTGATGAGTTAGAATAAGAAAGGGGGTCCATATGGTCCATTTCCTCTCTCTTCAGAGACGTTCATGCCTGCAGAGAGTACAGTTTTGACACTGATCCTTCAGGCCCTCGGAGGGATCTGTGATCATCTAGAGCTGCCCAAGGGGTGTGTGAGCCCTTGCTGGGGATGTAACATTAGAAAGCCCATTGTTGCTGCAAATCTAGAATACATTCTCCAACAGCTCTATTTGTAACACAAATGACACTTAGACCTTCATTTGCCTCATCCCTTTGTCTCTTAGTTGATTCAGAAATGGGGCAATAAACAGAGAAGCGATTTTTCTCAATCTTCTCAAACTCAAAAAAATCGGCACTTAACAACCACATATCTCTTTTGAGGAGCTACTACATAGCAAGAGCTATCCTATATTAGTACCTAGACTTATCTAACTCTTCTCTTCCAACTTCCTCTTTTTTACAAGGCCAGTACCCTCTTAAATATCTCTGTGGTCCTCACAGCATTCAGTGCAGACCAATCTGTCACTGCTTATTTACTTCCCTAAATCCTGTTAATCCTTTATTTGTTCATAAATTTGGTGGCAGGGACTGAGTCTTGATACCTGTATTTCCTTAGCCTCTAGCTACTCATTAAATATCTGCTAAATGAAGGAATTTAACAAGTAAACCAGTTTCTGTGCTTATGTAGCTTTCTTTCCAGCTTAGAGGGCAGATGGTTAAATATTCAATAATGTGGTTAGCATAACAGTATAGGTATGAGCCAAAGGCTATGGAAGCACATAAAGGAAAAATTAATTGTATTTGAGAGAGACCTAGTGGTAGTTGATTCTCCAACAGCAGAAATCATCATTAGCTCAGCCTTTTGAAATTTCCAATATTTGTGCGTGTTTCAAATGTATTCAATATAGTGACATAATAGTGTGTGAACATAATTTGTAAATGTATACGAACCAACACATATTGAGATGTGTACCTGTCATTGACCTAAGTCAAATAAGTTTTGAGACCATGACCCAAAGCCTTGAAACAGTTACAGTATTGGTGACTTTAGTTCAACCCTCTAAATTCTGTAGATGATTAACACTACACAGCATTAACTTAAAAATCTTCCTTATTCTTTCCCTACAAATAATATAAACAAATGGCCCCAAATTCCAGGCTTTGGGATCAACTGAGTTTAAATTCAGCTTTTTCACATTCAGCTTCTATAATGTTAGTTATTTTTCTTAACGGTCTGTTTTCTGCTATTAATGTTGGGGATAATATCAACTCCCTGCTTAAGGCTAGTAAAATAATTAAATGTGATAATGTACAAAAGGCACTCGGCACATAGTAAAACACATATAAATGGCAGCTATTATTATAATTGTTTCTTAATGCTGTGAGTGAATTTTTCAAAACGAGATAGAATACATGAGTCACAGATTATGACAAAAGCAGCCTTTACGACAAATGTATTTTGGCTTACTTCATGGTATACCTAATACGATAAAAGCATTCTGACTTGATGTTATGCCTAATTATTAACGTGCTCAGCTAGTAACTAACCTTCCTAGGCAGACTACACAATAGCACTTTCACACAATCAAACCAAATTATTATTTTTTTTTTACAGTTTAGTTTTCTGGTATCCACATCTTTTGCCAACAACTTGCCTTGTATAGGATATACGCAGTTTAACAGCCTTGACAAACACACAGGAATACTTTACAGTCTGAAAGTTAAAGATACTGGAGATTCCATGAAGCTGAATTTGACTTGCTTCTGACCATTGTCCTGCATGTGTCCTCCTGAGGGTCCCTGAGCTCCTGACCTCTGACCTTCACCCTATCTACTGAAAAGTCTTCAAAATCTTATTATTTCAAAAACCTTCTTTCCACTGAAAATATGAAAGTTGGATGCTAGAGGGCTCATGACAACACAAATGCTGTGTCATGAGGTCATGGGGTCATGGGGGTGACAGCAAGACTCAATGCTGAGGCCTTGGAGAAAAGACAGTGGTGAAGAGAATGACCTTGAGAGATGAGATGTAGCAATGAAGTTTTTGGCTTGGGTCCCTTGTGTTTCACGACTTATAGGCGTGGATATTTCAAAGTCATCATGTTGCAAACTCAACATATTTTAATTATCCCTC
Organism: Phoca vitulina; assembly: GCF_004348235.1. Lineage (NCBI taxonomy): Eukaryota > Metazoa > Chordata > Mammalia > Carnivora > Phocidae > Phoca > Phoca vitulina. The sequence continues at coordinate 76,406,438 of NW_022589708.1, forward strand.
CCACTTCTTCCCAAAACTTCTGTTCTCTTTCTTAGCTTAAAGGCATTGCTGTTTGCCATTTGGCCCTGCCAGAAACTTTCCATAGTTTAATGTAAATTATTTCAACTAATGTGTGTATTTGCCCTCCAATTGGCGAATGATCAAAAAGTCTTTTAATTTTATTTTTATTTTTTATTTATTTGGATAAGGAAGTCTGCAATTAAAGGGAAAAAATGAGGGATGCTGGCCTAAGCACATCCTATGCATGACCAAGTCCAGTTACTTACCATGAAAGAAATAAAGCTGTTTGATAATCAAGCATTAGATTCTGTGTAATTTCAGCAACAAGAAGAAAATCTGGCATCTCTGCAATAGCACAAAACCTGGTTTCTCCACTATAGCACAAAAATCCCATGGTTTACTAATATTTAAAAAAGAAACAAATATTTTTAATTAAAAAATGAGAGATTAAAAACTTAAAAAATGTCAAAAATGAACATGTTGGTTCCAAAAAGTGTATGAGTATATGCTTTTTGTTTCTCAACATCCATGAATTCCACTTGTGGTAATGACCCTTAGATTTTCTTTTTGGGGACTCACCCCTTCCTTGCTTTCAGTCCACATTTGGTCCAGTCAGATCAACGCCATTCCCAGGTTGAGTGGCAGGTCATGTGACTTAGGCCAGGCTGAGAGGAGTGCGGCATTCTCTTGGCCAGAGATTATTTTAGACTGACTCCGTCCAAGCCAACCAGCCTAAGAGCAATCCCACAACTTCTGTTTCAGTGGCTGACAAGACAGACTTTCTTTTCTGCTTGACTTGAATTTGATAGCAATTCAAGCCTGGTTAGTGAGCAGCCATGAACACAACACAACACAGCAAAGGTTGGAGCTGAGAGATGAAGTAAAATTCATGGTAATTTCAAGTCTGTAAATCGAGGCATGCCTAAATCACCTCTAATCTTGTATTTTTTAGTTACATCAGCCAATAAATTGCCTTTCTTCCATTCAAAACTGTAGAGTGCGTATTTGATAATTTGCAACATAAAAATCTAAAGTAAGTTTTAGTCAAACCAATGCAATAAAGAACTTGCCTTTTTAAAAAAAATTTTTTTGTTGTTGTTGGTGGTGGTGTAGGAATTCACTTAGTTCCTGGTGTGAAAGAATGAGGGGGTGATGGTACCAAGAGTAAAGCTTGTGTACTCTCTCTCAAATAAATAAATTAAAAAAATCTTAAAAAAAAAAAAAAAAAGCTTCAAACAATGAAGAGAGGTGATGAACACAAACTTGAACAGCTCCTTACCAGTTGTAAAACAGAACTTGGAGGTTACAGAAATCCATACCTTCTGTGGTGGCATATGTAAATGATGGGGCTATTCAGGGTTACCAAATGCTCTGGGGAGGTCAAAGATGAGGACAGAGAAAGATAACCTGATTTGGCAAGAGAAGACCAGTGGGAAGATTTAAGATGGTAGTTCTGAATTAAAAAAAAAATGATAGGCATAGTAATGATTCAAGGAAACCTCATGAAAAAGCCCTGACTTTCTCATATACTATTATTTCATCAAAGCTAAGACTGATGATTTTAAGAACAACACTGTTTTTATGCCAGGAAGGAGTACCTCTGCAAATTAAACTATAATCTGGCACTAATGGCAATATGCATCCCAATTAAGAGCTATTAAAATGTAAATGATTGGCATTGTAGATTTGGTAAAATATGTTAACAGCGCAATGGAGTGAATGATAATAGCAGCTGTCTGTCATTCATGATTTATTTAAATAATATTCATCAAGGATTATCTCTGTCATACACATGAGTTGCTTTTGTTGATTAGTTTTTATATTTGCGAGAATAAATGAGAAATTCAGTTCTTGTCTCAGATATTGCCTAAGAAAAGTAATGCCTTTTTAGGTAGCTATATGGAAATGCTTCCTATTGTACATAGAGGTTGCCCAATGGAATTAATGATTAACTCTCTCTGAAACTGTTTTTCTGGGATGCTGAGTTGGTTTGTCTTATATGAATCAGTTATACGCAAAGGCTACCAGGATCCTGCTGAAGTCACTTCTGCTGTTTTTGATCCAATGAGCAAGCACCAACTGGGTGCCAAACACTGTTCTAGATGCTGAGGATAGCAGAGTGCACAGGACGAAGGAGGTCTTACCTTTTCAGAGCTTATACTCTAGTTGAGAGGAAACAGCCAATCAATGTGAAAACAATAAACAAGAAGATTTCTCACCGTGGCAAGTTTATTAAGAAAGTAAGCATGGGGAGGGGGAGAATATTTAAGTACGTGGTCAGGGCAGGCCTTTGTGGGATGACCTGAAAAATGAGAAAGGAGCAATCATGAAAAGACTAGGGCAAAGTGTGATATAGGCCGGGGATGGCCCATGCAACGGCCCAGGGGCAGGAATGATCTGTGTTGAAGTGGGACAAGCAAGGCCCAGGGGTGGGAACATGGTGCACGGAACAGGCCCGATAAGGCCAGAGAGAAGGAGGCATGAAGAGCCGTGGTTCTCAGCCGGCCACCGTTAGCAGCAACCAGGAGAGGTATACAGAATACCGTTGCCCAGGACCCTCTCCAGAAATGCTGATGTATTTGGTATGATGGAGGCCCTGCTAGTGGCATTTGCTGAGTTCCCCAGGCATTTCTAATGGGTTGCCAAGCCTGATAATCACAGCCGCACAACAATGTAGCTACAGCCCCCTGTAAGAGAAGACCTCATTCCAAACGCTAGCTGTAGAACTACATGAAAAGCGTTGACATTATCCGTGAAACACTGTTCATTTCTTCTAACAAGCCCCTTCCATAGAGCTGTCACTCTCTCTCCTTTCTGCTCTCTGACCAGCTCCTTTCAGGAGGTCTTTGCCAGGATGGGGTATGTTCTGGTCTGACTGGAATTTTCTTCATGACCCAGAGTATTTGTGTTTGTCTAGTTTTCACTTCTCAGTTTGTTTGTTTGGTTGGTTTCTTTCTCTCCTCTCCCCTCCTCCCCTCCCCTTTTCTTTTGCCCTCCCTTCTTCCCTCCCTCCCTCCCTCCCTTCCTTCCTTCCATCTTTCCTTCCTTCCTTCCCCTTCTCCCTCCTTCTTTCTTCCTTCATTCCTTCCTTTTTCTTTCACAATACAAGATCTGTCCTATGCTTAGCTTCAACAGACAGATTGCCTCCTGACACGTGACTTATCTGTGTGACTCCTCATCTGCCCACCTTTGCGTCTTGGCACAGAGCCTGTGCAAGAGATCCCCTGCTGTCAGCTCATTCATCTCCTCCTCCTCCTGTGTGTAGGATGTGCAGACTGCACCACGCAGGACACACTCTTACCTTTGAAACACACACAGTGCTGCGTCTTCTGAGCCTGCAGCTCTGAGGACCTCTCTCGCTATTCTTTCAGACACATACCTGTTCAATCCCCACTCTTTTGGAATACTTTCCACTAATTTTGTGGTTTGGGTTTTGGTTGTCTCCTAGTGTTGCCTAAAATAGAATTTGAATGAGTTTCTCACTGGCTTTGCTGCTTTTGAATGATCTCAGGAGGGCACTGTATAAATACTACCCTCACATTGTCATCTTCAATGTGGAAGTCTGTCACCCACGTGTCTCTTTACCGTAGGGTTAAAAGGGTTGTTAGCTCCTTGTGAAAACTAACTTGGAGGCACCATGGGTACCCTTCTGTGGATCCTTACTCCTGAAAGAATTCTGGTCTTTCACACAATCTTAGATAACCAAAGAAGAGGAAAATAGAGAACTCAGTTTCAGCAAAAGCTTAAACAGAGCACAGAATTGAGGACAATTCTGTGGCCTTGGTTTGAGTCAGACTCTCAGGATTCCCAGTTCTTCTATAGATCTTATCTCACTTTCAATCCCTGGCAATTTGAGTGCTCTCTTTTGGAACATGATTCCGTTCAGTTCACCTTTATGCCCAGGAGTATAACTGAAAGCTTAGTCATTTTTGACAGTTCATTTCAACTCAATAGAATGAAGTAATTGCTTTAGGTTCCCAAAGTGAGAATTTTCTTTTTCTTTTCTTTTTCTTTTTTTGGTATATTTGAAAGAAATAGTTAAGCTTTTTCCAAATCTAGGCTATGCTGTGTGAACATAAAGTCTACTACTGGTTTGTAGATATGGCTGGTATAAATTCACACATCAGTATGTCCCCCAAGTGGCTGTGAGCTCATCCCCACTACATGTATAGAATCTTCCTGCACACCCTGCTGTGTGCAGAATTCTCCTTCTCTCCCAGGACCACACTTGGTTCCTTTCTACTGAACCTATCACTGAAAACTCATCCCAGTTATTTGCCCAGGAAAGAGTCCTTATTCTTTGGGCCAATCCTGAGCATCACATATTCTGATATATTCTTGGTTTTAATAACTGAAACACAGAAGTGATACTCTGAATAATGTTTAGGCTTTGTGCAACAAGAAACATTATTGTTTAGCTACATTAGGCTTAAAGAAGCATTTGCAAAGAATTCTTACAACATAACAGATATATGATACATTTCTGAGAAAATATATTCAGATTTGCAAACAAACCTCTAGAACACAGCCAATTATTTGGATGCAAACTGTATTGTACACTGTGAGGAAGTAATTCCAGGTCTTTTTCTTCCCACATCATAAATAATACAAAAAAGTTTGACTCGTATGAAAAGACATACTTTTAGAAATGCTTTTAGAAAAGGAAGTCATATAATTTTTGCATTTAAAAAGATTTTATACAAACCTGGGTAATGGTGAATGGATTAACAAACTGGTACATCCACACAATGGAATATCATCCAGCAATAAAAAGAAATGAGCTCTCAAGCCATTAGAAGATGTAGGGGAAACTTAAATGCCTACTACTAAGTGAAAAAAGCCAATCTGACAAGGTTACATGATTCCAACTATATGATATCCTGCAAAAGGCAAAACTATGAAGACAATAAAAAGATCAGTACTCCCCAGGAGTCTGCAGTGTGAAAGGGCTGACTAGGTGGAACACAGGGAAATTTTAGGGCACGGATACTATTCTTTATGATGTTATAATGGGGGATACATGTCATTACACTCTTGTCCAAACCTAGAGAATGTACAACACCAAGAGTGAGCTCTGATGCCAACTGTGAGCTTTGGATGGTAACAGTGTTGTAACAAATGTGGGAGGGGATGTTGACAATGGTGAGGCTGGGGCTGGGGCAGGAGCAGTATGGGAAATCTCTGTACCTTCCTCTCAATTTTGCTGTGAACCTAAAACTGCCCTCCTCTCAAGTCTTTCAAAAATTTTATTTTTCATTGCTGGATGGGAGGTGGGTGGGGGATGGGGTAATGGGGTGATGGGCATTAAGGAGGGCACGTGATGTGATGAGCACTGGGTGTTATAGGCAACTGATGAATCACTGAACTCTACATCTGAAACTAATGATGTTGGCTAATTGAATTTAAATTTAAAAAATATATAAAAAATAATTATTTTTTTTTTTTTACTTTCATTCCCTATCGTTTTGTTCCTTTTTAAAATACCAACATTTGTACTTCAAAATTTAGCCCAAGAAATATCAGGTATTTACTGGCTGAATTTAGTAAATAATGTAATTATTGATTTGAGGATAATGCTATAATATTCATTTTGTTTATGTTCTTTCATTGTTCAAAAACTGTCTTAAATCATTTCTTTGCCCCAATTTTTTCCCATTGTAATAGAGTAAGTTGATTAAAATTCAAACAAAAACTATATCAAAACAGACACAGGATAAGATTGCTTTAAATAGCTCATAAGTAGGCTGATAATAATTAATTTTCTATCTTTAATAAACCAGTCATATGTGTAGCCACCATCTCTCTCTCTAAAGGTCTTTCTTTTATGTAAGCCTCAAACATGTATCTAATCTTGCGCTAATTCATAAATAGGGGAAGGCACCCAAGGTGGGGGGGGGGGCGGTCACGGAAATGTAATGGTCTGAAGAAGGTGAAGGAGAAAGCAGGAGAGATCTCATCTGCTAAGGGTGGTAAGGACAGTGGAGAAGGTCTGGAACAGCTCCCAATGGGATGGGAGAGGGAAAAGTCGAGCATAAATGAGCGATCACAGCATGAGGCTAAGTGTCCTTCCAGCTGAGGCTGGAGGCTGTGAATGTTCAGCACTGGCAACTGAACATTTATGGGATTTTAGAAACATTTTCGGGATAACTATAGGAAAATCACACTGTAGGATTGATCTGTGGCAGGACTTTTCTCAGTGGACAGAGCAGATATGCATGGATAGGTGGAAGCTGATGACCCTGGCCAGGCCAAGGAAATTCAGGCCATCAACATGGGTCCAGGTATGTGGGAAGGGAAATGCCAACAGGAAGAGGAGGCTGACGGACAGCAGTCCGAGAGGGAAATGGAGGGGTATATATTCAAAGGAAATAAATCAGGATCTTGAAGAGATATCTTCATTTCCATGTTCACTGCAGCATTATTTACAATAGCCAAGATATGAAAACAACCTACATGTCCTTCAACACATGAATGGATAAAGAAAATGTGGTGTATGTATGCACTGTTCATTCTTTAGAGACTATTTTTTTAGAGCAGTTTCAGGTTTACAACAAAATTGAGAGGGAGGTACAGAGATTTGCCATATACGTCCTTTCCCCAAACATGCACAGTCTCCTCCATTACCAATATATCTCACCAGAATGATACATTTTTTTTTAATCAAAGATGAACTGACACATAATAATCACTTAAAATGACTTTACTTTCAGTAAACTGGAGTTTACTCTTGGTGTTGTTTGTTCTATGGGTTTGTACACATATATAGTGATTCGGAGCCACCATTATAAGAGTATTTTCTTTTTTGAAGTGGGAGAGAAGGGTTCCATTAATTTCTTTTCTTTCCAGCTTTATTGAGGTCTATTTAGCATATAACATTGTAAAAGCTTAAGGTGTACAATATGTTGATTTGATACACTTATATACTGTAAGATGATTACCACCTTTTATTATATTTGAAAAAAATTATCTACAAACTAAATAACCAAAATCTACAAGTTGGAAAAACATCTTCCAACTGTTTAATGTGTAGCAAATAAAGGACATCACTTTTAAATATATACTTAATATTTTAAAAATAAGCAACATAGAAAAATCTGGAGCCCTTCCCAGTATGAAACTAAGAATTCTTTATGAAACTAAATAGTTTAATGAAATTGTATTATCTTTTAAGTGTCAAAAGAGGCAAACCTGATAAAATAATTTTTAGGGTTTTCCCCCTTAGTTCCAATTTATATAAATCCTTCTTATCTCTTAAAGGAAAATGACTCTTCTGGCTCACCTCCTTTTGATTACTGTACGTAGGAACAAAATCATAAACCAACTTTGCAGATGATCACGGCTAACTGATGGGTACGATACAATTTCGGAAGTCATGATGGGGAGCTCTCCTGCACTACTAGGCTCCTCACAGCCTACACACTCCAGGAGGAGGGAGTAAGATTTCCTCACAGCCAATGAAAAGCTGTCACAACTTCAGTCACCTGTGGCCAATGAGAAGCCACTACTTCAAACTCCAATGAACATTTGCTCAAAACAACCCCTCCCAACTTCCTGCTTTCCTCTACAAAAGGATAGTCTTCCCTGTTCTCTGGGCTTGCCAATGGTTCCCCATAGTTTACACGTCCCAAACTGCAATATCTCTATTCCCAAGTAAACTAATTTGCAGCTTGGTAGGCTTTGTTGTTTAATTTTTAAGGTTGGCAGTATCAATCTATGTTGAAAAATACTTCACAACTAAAGTTATTTCTTTAAAACTGATTGCTTTCATTAGTATAGATCAGGGTTTGGTAAATGATAGCCTGTGTGTCAAGTAAGACCTTTCGCCTGTTCTTATGAGTGTCCCTAAGCCACAGCCATGCCTACTCGTTTATGTACGTCTATGGCCAGTTGTGTAGTTGTGACAGAGATCCTATGGCCCACAAAGCCCAAAATATTTATTATCCAGCCCTTTATGGGAAAAGTTTGCCTACTCCTGATACATCTCATTGGAAATAGATTATACTGTAGACATGCAAATCATATTTTAGTTAGGTTTTATTATTTTAAAAATAAACTTATTGTCTCATTATCATTGTTAATCTAAGAGGTGAATCTGATAATTATATTATATTCTTATGTCCCCTTCACTCCCCCTGGCAAAGTAAAAAAAAAAAACCCTGAAATCAACTGGTACTTACCTGAGTACCTGCTCTAACTACAAATTCATACTTAAGGTCTGAGTTTTACGTCACAAGACAAATAAAATACTCAAACCTCAATTTATTAGTTTTAAGCAAACAATCGCTCAAACTCTAATCAGTAACAAAACTGTCCTGATGTCTATCCTTACTTTGCAACTAATACTTGGTAGAGATATTAATAAATAAAAACAAAATTTAGTAGTAAAGGTATAGACAGCCCAAGAATAATCAATAGGTTAGATAACCAATTTAATCTACAGGTTGCATAATTAACATAAATAATTGAGAATTATCTTCATTATAATTTAACCATTTAACATCATTTAATACACCCTTTAACTTTATTGCTCATTTTAAAATTCCAGAAGTTGGTTAAAATTTGGTTTATTTAAAATTTAGATAATGAACATCATGGAACTCTCTTGTAATCTAGCTCAGAGTATGATGTACAATGTATTTTTTTATTATTTATAATTATCTTTAAAAATAGTTACATAGGAAATGTTCCCCCCAAATAATGAAATGTATCACACAGAGAGAGGTCTTCTAATATAAAGGACTGAGAAGACATGAGAGAGCCCCATTTGTACCACCAAGACACAGTTCTGCATAAAATGTAATACTTTAAAAATATGTAGTCAAAATTACAGGAAAGAATGAAACATTCTCAAGGCTAGAAAAAAGTATGGAAATGAAAGCCAGAGATAACTGGGGGTGATGCTACACATAGTATGCGGGTTATCAGACCCACTTATGGGCCTAGAGACTGAGCCTGAATCTTAATGCCCAAAAGAGATGGGAGAGTTGGCCTCCATCGAGAGCAAGGCCAGGGCTCCCACATACAAGGAAAGTCCAAGATGAGATCCCTCCTTCTCTAAGGCTGTGGATAGAAAGACAAACCACTGCATAGAAAGCAAAATCATAAGCTTGCATCAACCACAAGCCTGTACCATTTACAGGTGACAGTTTGTCCAAATTTATAACAAATATGTGCTGCTATAACCCCCAACCATGAGATTTACATAAAAACTGCTTTGAGACTCATAAAACCCCTGGTATCCCAGCAGATGCACAAGGAGAACCACTCCTAGGGACACCTTCACACCTGCTGCATTTTAGAGTCCTATCTAAGAATAACTCTCAGTGTAGATGAGTTCACACAAAATAATTACAAATCACTGGAGCAATTAAACTATCATGATGTGATGTGGAATGATGCAATCAGCAGCCTGAGAAGAAATGGAAGATGGAAATGAGAAAGGCCAAAATGCATCTGTAGTGACATCTACTTTTCCAGGCTTGTACAAAGTGTCAGCTGGAAGAATCAGGCAGAACCCTAAGCAGAGTGTGGTATTTCTTAAAGAAACACACACTGTGGGACAGTTACCTGTGGCTTGAGATACGTCAAATGAAGGGACTGGATGATCATTCTTTTACTGTTCTAGTTGGGTTGTTTCTCGCCATTCCCCACTTACATACACCTCCAAGTTTGGATATTGGAAAGGAAAGGAAAAAAAGGCAGAAAGGCCTCAAAAATGAGGCAGCAAAATATGATGATATGTGAAGGGTGACAGAACTGTTGCTTTAGGTAAGTATGAATAAAATAAAAATCTACATAAAACAGTAAGTACCAGTGGGCTAGCCACCATCCCACTATGTGCCACAATCTTGAGACTTGCTAATGGAATACTGTGTTCATAAGATACTATTTTATCTATTTTATTGGCCTTCTGTATTTGCCCGATTTAGTAAAAAGTCAAAAAAAAAATATTTAATTGGAAAATGAAGACACTGAAGTTGCCTTCAAGAAGACTTCCAGAGTTTCCAAAGAAGAATTCTGAGGTTTTTAAGGGCACCAAGTTTCCCGGTGCTCATGCTTTACACTAGTTAATGTTACCCTTAAATGTTAAATGCCTTCCTTTTCCTTGATTCAAAGTATTCCTAGCACTAGTCATGTGGTTTAGTCATTTGAGCTATTTTGCATCCTCAAGAAGAATGGCAGGCAGGACTGAGCCCAGCAGTCTTCTTGGGTGCTGTGCTGCAGTGGGAAGCGTAGGTTTGGTGTCAGGTCTGTGTTATTACTCAGTTCGGCTGAGCAATCACCTTGGCAAATGATGGCCTCTCTGGGCCCAGTCCGTCTGAGCTAAGTGGGGCCCTCCTCACAGGGTGCTTGTGAAGACGGATGAAACTTAATGAAGGCCTGCCGCCTGGCTTAAAGTAGGAGCTCAGTCAAGGGGATGCACACCGCACTTTCCTTTTGAGAGCACGTGCTGGAAGTCAGAGGGATAGCTGCAAGCTCCACACGTGAGAAGGAAATTCTCTGGAGAATAATTTGGTGGGTATTTACCTCAAATCATTTTGAATTAAGGGGGATTATAAACCAACAGACTGAATCAAGAATCTTAAGGGAGAAGGATACAGAGGAGGAGGCATGGCTCCCCAGAGCGGCCATTGGTTAGGACAGCGTAGCCTAGCAGGAGCTGGGAGGAAAAACAATGCAAACAGTCCTAGACTGTATAAATACAGGGGGCATCTGCACCTCACGCCTTCGAAATGCAAGAGAGCCTCAATTATAATCCAACCCACAGAATTCCATGTAAATAATCCAGTGACTCATAAAGATATTCTTTATAAAAACACAACTTTTATACAGCGTTTCCCTTTTTATACCTGGTTGCTTACTTAGGCCTTTGTCTTCAGTGCAATATGATTTTAGTTAAGGTTTCCTATTTTAGAATTTTCTCCTTTTTTCACTCAGTTCACTTATTATATGTTATTTTTGAAAAAGGAGTTTAGGCACAAATATTAAAAAGTCTACTAGACAAAATATCACAAGCACATTTCTACAAATTAGAAATTTGTAGAAATTAGATACCTGGCTCGTGTTATTTTTCCAATTAAGTTTTCATTGTTTTATTATTAATGTAAGCATTAATGTCATCATACTTTATTATAATGGACTGACTCAAGGTCTTTTATGTGCAGCAACTGAGCCCATCTACATGCTGAGAATCTAATTTAGGTGACCTCAGCCAGGGGTCCAGAACTGGCTTTAAGAACTGTTAACCTCTTGAAATCCAGTCCAAGTTGCAGATCTAAAACTATCACCAGGTTTTCAAAGGAATCCATGACGTTAAAATAGTTAGGAAGCATTATTTTACTATCTACTTCCTTTTCCTGCTGTCTCCAGCACAAATACTTCCCTCATACCTAACAAAATGGTATGCTAAAACCACAAGTTGTTATATGTAGCTATTTTGTTTCCTAATTTAGAAGGTGTGTTCAGAAATTTATATGCAAATACACTTCAAACAAGAGATACTTGTATTTGTACCATTCACAACACACAACCAGCTGTGTTTACTTCACATAAATTCAACTACAGAAGACGTAATGAAATGGGCATTTTTTGACAAATCACAAAGCTATATCACCTGTCTTTAGGAAATTAAATTTTCGGGTTATGATACTATGATGACCATGTCCATATAAATCACTTTCTAACAGTACAATTCTAGAGAAAAATAAAATTAGCATTATCTTTTTGCTTAACTGTAACTATGTCCATAGATATTTGCCTATTTTACCCAAAGGACAGTAGGAGCTCTTGAAGGACACAATCTTAACAACTAAACATCAAAATGAGGGTCTGATAAATTTTAAAGATTTTTATTTATTTATTTATTTGAGAGAGAGAATGAGAGAGAGAGAGAGAGCACATGAGGGGGGGAGGGTCAGAGGGAGAAGCAGACTCCCTGCCAAGGAGGGAGCCGGATGCGGGACTCGATCCCGGGATCCCGGGATCATGACCTGAGCCAAAGGCAGTCGCTTAACCAACTGAGCCACCCAGGCGCCCCGAGGGTCTGATAAATTTTAAAAAGTCATACCCAAGATAATGAAATGATGTTGATCAAAATGTAATACTGTATATATATATTTGAAATATCCTCCAGCCACAATTAGAGTATTATTATTCTCATTAACACTGAGAGGTGTTTAATAGTTTAAAAAACAAATGATTTGTTAAATGTCAAAGTTTCCTGATTTCTTTTATAGTCTGCTTATGTATGTCTAATTTATTAAATGGATTGTTCATCACTATATTTTTTTCAAGATTGAAGAAATATCTTCTAGATTATACTTGTTATACAGGACAACTTTTCTATAGTTGTAAGCCCACAGTGGAGGTGTACTAGATACATTAATGATTTAGGTGTAATATCTACTAAATATTGTGCCTAATGATTCAGTAATAAATATTAAATATCAAAAGAGCATAAGGACTTAGGCAAAGCAAGGTATTTGAAAACATGATTGAATAACTTTAAAAGTTTACTATATGATATTTTTACACATGTAGGGTGAATGTCAATTTGCTAATCACTTTGGAAGCACTTTTTCTAGAGAGAAAGTTCTCATATCAGAGACACTGAACCTTCTGGTAAAATATTCCATCACCAAAAACCAAGAGATCAGCTTACATCTATTTTTGAATAATATTGTAAGATTTTTTTTTCAGGGTTTTTTTTATAGCTTGCTCACATTAAAGGAAGAAAAGCACAAGAAGAGCCATAAAAAAACCCCAAAAAACAAAAGATCTGCTTTTAAAAAAATAAACACAATTCCATGGCTTTACAAACACAGATTTACCTGTTTTAAGGAACACCCAACAGCATTTATGCAAAAATACCATACATATATAGTGTCATCACTAAAAATCTACTTGTACAACATTTGGTATCACTTGATGAGTTGTTATTTCACAGAAAAATTGTATGTGATTGTACCACTATTTATAAACATCAGACCATCCAGTAGAGATTTAAAAATTACCAACTGCTTAACCCTGGTTTAACCAAATAACATGCCAATAAATAAATACCAACCATGGGAACTTTAGAGGGTAGTGGGTATAAGGGGGGCGGGAGGATCATCAAGTTATCATCCCACTGAAGACTGTGTGAGCCACCTGTGATTTGAAGGATCTCTGTTTCCCCTCTAAAATGCCAAGTAAACCTTGTGCAACTTTGCACTTCTTGGTGCAACCACTCTGCTTACTCAGTGTCAAGGGATAGACTAGTCAGCATACCAGGGCAATGTTTTTGGCAAAATCAATGTACAGAGAACAAGTTCATTCTTATTTTCGTTCTCTCTCATCCCCGCCCCCCCCCCCCCACGCCTGCCTCTCTCTCCCTCATCCCCTCCCTCCGTCGCTACCCCACCTCCCCGCAAGACAAAGTTATTTAAGTGTTACGTCAGACTGCAGATCAGTTAGCAAAGTTTTTCCAGCAAAGAAAGGCCGACTGTCTAAACTACGTTTCACACGTGTCCCAGAGCCCTCGTAGACTGGCAGATGAGGAAGGAAAACGCTATTTGGGGCAGAGAAGACGCAGAGGAAGAGGAAGCAGGGTGGGAAGATAGTTTTGGGGCTTGGGGAAAGGCTGCAGAGGAAACGGGATCCTAACAACGGAAGAGTTAGTTTAGGGGGCTGCAAGAGAAGGAAGGACAACGGAAATTGGGGGAACTGAGAACGAAGTGGTGGTCCGTGACCATTCTCTTTACCTGCTGTACTTCTTGGGGTCCCGGCGAACAAACGGCCACCGTATTTCCCTTCATTCCCGACGGGATGAGACCACTGTCTTCTCTCCGGACAGCGCGGGCCTCGGCTCCGTCCTCCTTCCTCGGCGACCGCAGCAACAACTCTGCTTCTGGGCGGGGGAGCCGCTCCCCCGAGCCGCGGGTGCCCACATCCCCGCCCGGACTCCGGGCGCCACTGCCCGGGCGCGAGCGGAGGCGGAGGCTAGACACCCCGGGGAGACTCGGCCCGGCTACGGCACCGCCCCCAGGCAACCCCGCGCGCGCCCGGACGAGCCCGGGGCTCCCCCAGCGGGCCACACACCCCAGTCCCCCGCGCGGGGCCAGCGCGCCCGGCTCCCTCCGCCGCGCCCCCTTCCAGCCCCATCCCCGCGCGCCCCCCACGCCCCTGTGCCCCTCCCACGACGGCCCGCGCCCCTGCATGACTCCCTCCGTCCTTCCCGTCCCACCTTCGCATGCCCCGCACACCCCTGCGCCCCCATTGCCTCCCCCGCCCCTCCACGTCCAGGACCTCCTGTCCCCGCGCTCCAATCGCGCCCACCGCGGCCTCCCCGCCCTCTGCTCGCCCCCCCACGGTCGCGCACGCGCGCGGGTCGCTGAGCAGGGCACTCGTAGACACCCGCTCGCAGCCGGCTCCTCTTTGGCTGCCCGCGGGGGGCGCCTTCCCTCTTTTCCCCTTCGGTCCAACTGCGTCTGCCTACCGCATCCCGGGCTTGGAGCTCGAGGGAAGAACTCATTTTCCCACCTGGGCTCCTAGTCCCTTGCAATTACAACAGTCAGCGCCTTCCTAATCTAAGGCGTTTTAGGGCGTCCCTGTTGAGGGAATTGTTCCATTCACGAGACTCTAGAGCCTGGCCGAGAACCACCTAGGCTTCAGAGCTGCGCGGTTTCCTCCTAGACTCTAGCAAAGCAAGGGCCAGGTCCCGCCGCTAGGAGGCATCCCTCGGGATTTGCAGAAATGTGGAGGTGGCAAAAATATTGCCACACCTTATTAGCTCTTTGAATCAGGCTCGGAAGTAGTGAGTGCTGACCCATTACTTTTAAGAAGCCTCTTTTACTGTTTTTCTCAAGGCCTGAAGAGGTTCGCTCAACTGTGTTTATACGGCATATAGTTATCCTATTAGTGCTTGTGTATTTCAGTCATTTATTTTCTGGTTGACCTCCACACGTACACTAGGACCCCTTCATCTACACAGGAGGGTGACTGGTTTTTAGCAGTTTTGTGTCTGGAGAATGGTATGGGTATCTGAACATGTTTGGTGAATGTGCTTGGAGGTAAATTCGCTCATTCCTGAAAGGATCATTTTGGTGTATTTTACGATTTTTTTTAGATGGGAGATATGCTACTATGTTTGGAACCAAATGGAAACATAAAGATGCTGGAGAATTTACACATGTTTTTCATGTAACGAAATGGATAATTGCAAGAAAATCTTCGTTAATTATTCTCGACTTCATATGTGATAGTGACAACCATTTCTTTTAAAAACTTTACTCTCACAAGGTTAGATAAGATTGACAAAGGCTGAGATATACCATTAAGGATATATGAATCATTTTCTTTCTGCTTCACAGGCAGCATAATGAAAAGAACTGTGAATTGTTGCTCTAAAAATGTCCCTACTATCTAGTAAAGGTTTCAGTTTATATATTTGTGTCAAAGAATTCAAAAGTTATTAATGCATTTTAGTTGCCAAAACTAACATGATCTGAGTCAGGACTTCTCTCTCTCTCTCTTTTTTTTTTTATTATGTTATGTTAATCACCATACATTACATCATTAGTTTTTGATGTAGTGTTCCATGATTCATTGTTTGCGTATAACACCCAGTGCTCCATTCAGTATGTGCCCTCTTTAATACCCATCACCAGGCTTCTCTTTTGTTGGCTTAGAAAGAAGTAACTGGCAACAGCTCGATGCTGTGGATGGTGAGAACACTGAGGATCCAGAGCACTTGCCATCATTCTCCTGGCAGAAAAACTAAATATATCCAAAGCAGTATGGGGAAAAAAACCAGGAGTGTGTGGCACGGTATGAAGGCTCAGTTTGATAGAGCACCTTATCAGTAAAAAATATTTTGAGCAACCCAGTACGTGGATATTTATTTGTAAAATATATGCATTTCTGAATATATAATATATGCATAAATTAACATATTACATTTAAAACAAATAGAAATTTAAAAAGGAAAGATAAATCTACATCCAAATAAGAGAAGTATCGGAATGAAATGAGAATCTCTGCTCACCCTCTCCCCAGTGAAACAACCATTAAGTGGTGAAAATATTTTAAAAAAATCATTTGAAGTCTCTAGAAATTGTCCCAAGGGCATACAGCAAATGAAGAAACATGTATTCGTGAGAATCTACTAAATCTTGGTAAGAAGAGCAAAAATCTGGGCCACAACCCACTCTTCCAGCTCCCAGCTCAATGTCCTGGAAGCTCTAATCTGAATGAGTGCAGGAGAGAAGATGGCCTCTCTCCCCCAGTTCTGGGTCTGGGATATGGGCTTCTCCCTGGGAGGGCCAGGCCTCCACCATTTTCAGCCCCAATCCCCCATAAGCATTATTCCAGGCAGATGTAGCTGAGAGGTGTGGGGCTTTCCACCTACCCAATCACCACTGTGGGGTGGAAGCCCTACCCCAGGTATAGAGGGGTTAAGAATATTGGGCTACTACTACTGTCCCCGCCGTAGCTCACTCATAGCGTGGAGGTTCCACGTTAGGAGAGGAAAACAGAATACCAAGGGCTTCAGACCCCAATCTGTGACCCCTGCTCAGAGAGCAAAAGTGTCAGTCTGAAAAAAAAAAAAAAGGCTGCTTCCAGCCTCCAGGTCTGGGGCGGCAGGGCAGAGGTTCTGTGCAGTGGGGAAGACAGGCTGTACCATGCACCATAGCTCTGCCTAAGAGGACGGATTTTATTTGGAAGAGATCGTGGGGAAGTTCATACCTAAGGGCACTGTCAAAAACACTGGAGATCTTGGTAATAAGCAATTAAGAGAAGGATGGGAACTCTGTGATAGCAAAAAGCTAAATAAATGGTAGACCAGCTAGAAATTTAACAGAGAAAACGACGGGGGAAAAAGGAGCCCTCCTGGAGTGGAAGAAGCCTCAGAGACTGACCTCAAACATTGCCCATGCAAAGGGGCTGGACTGTAATTGGATCCAACAGTGGAACAGTTTATGCCCAGGTGTTGTTAAAAATAACAGAGAAATCCACTAGCAGTTAGCGGAGGCTCAGAACTGAGTATATTCACCAAGGCGAACCAGCCAGAAGCTTAACAGGGATGTCAGGGAAAAAAGTCTCGGAGGCTAAACTGACCAAGAAAGAAAAGTGAAGACTCAGATTCCCAAAGTCAGGAGTAATAGAGGGACCATCATCAACCCTAGAGAAAAGGATTATAAAGGAATACTGTAAACAACTGTATGCTGACAAATTATATAATTTACATGATATATGCAAACAAATGCAAAAGAATGAAGTGTGTTCCCTTCTTTAAACCGTGCACAAAAGTTAACTTAAAATGGATCATTGGCCTCAATACAGGAGCTTAAAGAAAAGACTCTCAGGAGAAAACATTAGAGTAAATCCTTGGAACCTTGGGTGAGGCAAATCATAAGCAACAAATGAAAAAAATGACAAATTGGGCCTCACCAAAGTTAAAAATGTTTGTGCTGCAAATTACACCATCAAGAAAGTGAAAAAAAACACATATGGAACAGGAGAAAATATTTGCAAATCATATATCTAACAAGAGACTTATAACCAGATATAGAAAGAACTTTTACAACTTAGGAAAAAGACAACCCAATGAAAAATAGGCAAAAGATCTGAATAGATATTTCTCCAGAGAAAATACACAAATGACCAGTAAGTGCATGAAAAGATGCTCAACATTACTAACCATTAAGGAAATACAAGCCAAAATCACAATGAGATACCACTTCACACCCCCTAGAAAGGCTGTAATAATAATAAAAAAAAAAAGACGAGTAATAGCAAATGTTGGCAAGGATGCGGTGCAATTCTGAGTACACCAAGAGACATAAAAACATATTTTCACACAAAAACTTGTATACAGATGTTTACAGTAGCATATTCAGAAGAGCCCAAATCCAGAAACAACGGAAATGTTTGTCTACTAATGGATGAATTTAAAAAATGTGGTCTGTCCATACAATGGAATGTTATCCAGCTGTAAAAAGGAATGAAGTGCTGATACGTGCTACAATATGGATGGACCTTGAAAACATGCAGTGTGGCAGAAACTAGTCACAAAAGATCACACTGTGTTATTCGACTTACGTGAAATGTCTGGAAAAGACATTGAGTGGGTAATAATATGTTACTGAGATTGTGGTGATCATCCCACACCTCTGTGGTTATACTAAAAGTCTCTCTCTTTTTTAAAAGAATTTATTTATTTATTTGACAGAGAAAGAGAGAGAGAGAGAGTGCACAAGCAGGGGGAGTGGCAGGCAGAGGGAGAGGGAGAAGCAGGGTCCTCACTGAGCAAGGAGCCTGACTCGGGGCTCAATCCCAGGACCCTGGGAACATGACCTGAGCCAAAGGCAGATGCTTAGCCAACTGAGCCACCCAGGCACCCCTAAAAGTCTCTTAATTGAATACTTTAAGTAAGGTGAATGTGTATGGTCTTCTAATTATATCTGAATAAAGCTACTAAAAAAAGTGTTTATAAATAAAAATAGTAACACACTCCCATGATGTTGGGCAGAAGTAAGAAAGGAGAAAAGCCATCGTTTCTGCTTTTACCTTTTCTTTTTCGGTAATTAAAACTAAATGAGAATAAGGTCTCAGGTCACTTCTATAAAATCCATTCCCTCTCTGACGTATTTACTTCTGTGATAATGTCTCTGGTTCTTTTTTTATTCTTTGCACTGTATTTCATAAGACAGACTGCAAGCCAAGGGTTCTTTCTGTGACTGTGTTTATGTGTAAATTGGTACAGTGTGTCAGAATTATCAATTGTGACTTTAAAATTCAGAGGGACACCATGATGTGATAAAAGAACATTGAACTTTGTGCCAGGGGTCCTCTTATTTTAAATTCAATTCCTACACCCAGCGATTTTTTCCGTGCTGAGATCTATCTGTTTGGGCCCAACACTTTTTATCTATGATTGAAACTGTTGCACAAAATGATCCCTAAAATTTATTTTTTTAAATTAACCTTTAAAAGTACTTTTTTTTCGGTTTTATTTTAAATGTTCAGTTTTCTATATTAGGAGCATGTCCCAAGAAAGGCTAGAGTTTTGAATGTGCCTGCATTTCTTCCCTGTAGGCCATGTGCCCTCCCTGCTCCTAAAAGCACCGTAGCCCTGCAAGTGAATGATTCTGAACATCAGCAACCTGAGTATGTAAAGGCAGCCTCGTGTCATGTGAAGAGTCTCTCTGGGTCCAGAAATCATGGGCTGTGATCTCTTTCTGCTGGTCACTGTAAGACCTTTGTTAAGTTACTTAAAGTCTTACATCTCTACTTCCTAGTGTATAATATGAGAGTAAAAATTGGAAGTTAAGTCATAGGAATGTTGTAAGAAATATACGAGTTAATGTTTATAAAACCAGAGCACAGTTCCTAGTATCTAGGAAGTTATTTTTTAGGTAGGCCATCTTTTCTTTTTTTCAATGCTAATATGGGCCACTTTTCACTGGTTACTCCAACAAAAAGTTAAGGGTAAGGAAGATACTTTTAAATATCCTAATTAGCTGACAGTTGTTGTAAAGTGCTTCATGTTCATATGCATGTATATATTCATTTATATATAATATTTAAATACCATGTTCACACTCATATAATGTAGAACTTGAAATATACATGTAATGTGGTGTGCTTTTAATAGAGTAGTGGATCTTTGCAAATACTCAATGAGCTTGTGAGAAAAAATGATTAGACACATATAATACTGTGGGACTCTGCTTGTGTAGGCCAGAGTTTTGACAGTAAAATTTCAATTTAAACAATATAGGACTACATAAGAGGTTATATTTTTTACTTTTGCCAGAAAGAACCATTAAAACAACAATTTCTCTTCTATTACTATCTAATATTTCAAGAAGGTTATTTTAATATCCAACTGTGTTAAATTATTTCAAAATAAAATATATTCTTTAAACTTAATATTAGACTTTATTAGAAAAATTAATGTTTTCCCTTGATTTTTTTCCTCACTTATTCATGTAGTGTCAAAAATTTTCTCAAAGCAAAAGATGATAAAACTATTCAAAAGGGACTTTATGGGGCTTTATGCCCAAGGAGAATCACTCCAGGGCCTTGTAACTAAGTGACCCAAAGTTGACCCACTTCAGGCAGGGGGCCCCCATCGATGCCCTGAAGCCCTGAGGACCAGAAGCCAAGGGAGAGTCAGAGGCATGTCCCTTAACATAGTTAAATGCAAGCTGGGGAAAACAGGCTGGGTGCATCACAGTGACTGCAGGTGACAGACTGCTTTATAGGCACAAGTGGGACCAGGTGTCCAAGAAATACTTGGCAGATGGAAAGGGGACTTAAGCATTGGCACAAGTCATAGCCAATTCATATATGGGCCATATATTCTTGGACTGGGGTATTTACCACTCGTATTTCTGATTGAAATTTGTGTATATTCATGAAAGTCTCAAAAGCAGGAGGTGGAGGTACTTTTGAGTTGACTTTCTTCATGTTATTTTGTCCAGGATACTTGGCATAGGTGTGGTTTGAGAAGGTGGTTGGTGGTGTATAGGAGGACCTGGAAATATTATTAGTGGTGGCATTTAATAGCATGGTTACTTTTTTTGTAAGGCAGTGACTTACACAAATACCTACTTTTCTCTCATGTTGTATGTCAGTCATTGCAGCTGGACTGCTGTTGCTGCTGTCATAGGTTTTCTCGTTCCTGGATCCAGGTTAAAGGAGTAGCCCTTATTGGAGGCCAGCTGTCCTTCAGGAAAAAATCAAGAGGGTGGATGGAAACACACAATGCATCTCAAAGCTCCTGTTTCAACCTGGCATATGTCAACCCAAGTATTCATATTCCAAAGGAAGTCACCTTCCCAAACTTCATATCAACCGAGCCTCAACATCTATGCTTGTCCCTCACAAGACACTGCAGGTCACTTGGTCGCAGGTAGGTGTGCATAATCCCCTAAATTATTTAGAGCCTAAAGTCTAAAACAAATAGTTTGAAACAATAATGCGATCTACCACACAGGTGGGATATTGATTAACTTAAGACTTAGTACAATTTAATAGTGCCAGATTTTATTGTTGAGTTTTCATTCTCTACCTTAAAAACTCAGCAAGTTTTACATAATTCCAAAACAAAAAGATTTATGCTTTGTGGTTTGATTAAATTACTTCATGTGGACTGACACTTCTATTACATTTACAACAATTACACTTTCTTTCTTTTGCTAAGACACTGGGTTTTTAGGCTGGATCATGCTTCCCTAACTCTGCTGGGTCATTTGGTCCTGACTCGGAAATACAGCTCCCTAACTGATTCATGGCTATCTATGTGTATATTCTGCATGATTTTCTTGTTAAATCTGAATATCGCATTATAAATCATGATTCCCAGGGACAGATGTCTCTTTAAAGTCAAATACTATTTCTATAGTATTTTATTGGATTTCTATAGTATTTTATTGGTGTAACAAATATATTAAACAATAAATAAGAATACTTTAAAAAATATTCCTGTACCTATCAAAGATGATGGGTATTCCAGATGATCTTTACACACTCTTATTTTTTATATGCTTGAAATATTTCAAAATATTTCTTTTTAGTATCCTTAATGAAATCAATGAGCAATGCAAGAGTATTTTGTTTCAACATTCCAACAGGCCATCACTAATAACAAGTACTGTGTGTAATGATCACATAGTCACTTGCCTTTTTCTTTTGTCCAATTCAGTTATTTTCTGTAGCGAACATTTCCAATTTCTCCTTGAAATTCATTCCTTAACCATAGTAACATTTGGTTTTATAGATGATTTTCATTTTCAAAGCTTTCACATCTATTTTTTCATTTCTAATCTCATAACATCCATGAGAGATGGTCTGTTAAATGATTTGCTATGTAGCGATAGACTTTGAAGTTTCATTGAAATGCACCCTTACATTTCTTTAGATCTCTTCTATTTGCTTTCACGTTATTGAAATCATTTTGATTATGTGATAATAAAAGTTAATGGCCCAGATTTTTTGCAGTGCATGAACGTGTTGGGAACAACATGTTCAAGCATATTCTGAAACACAATGGACTCTTTATGCCCCTAACATCATTTGTGTATTATTCTTTCAATATATTAAGTGTGCCTCAGTGTCTAAAAGTAATAACTGCAGCTTGACAGAATACATTATTCCTGACAATTATTTATCTAATAGTATAATAGACCTTTAGTCCTTTTCCTGTTAGCTTTCTACATTTCTTATACTTTATTCACTGTATATTTTCACTGAATTTTTCACAGAAGAAACCCCTATCCATTTCTTAGAATTAATAACCTTAATTTAGAATAGTTAAAATGATAGCCATCATCTTGTGCCACCATGAAACTTCACTAACTCAAGTTAATCAATTTTAATATAATTTACAAATTGTTGTAATAAAGTAATTTCCAGAGGCATAGTAATGTTATATACTATATGTGATTCCCAGTCCTTCTCAACTCTCTTCTCTTTCCTCCTTCACCTTTTTGTATTAACAGACATTTTTATTTCAACTTTCTCTTTCTCTCCCTATTCCACTCTTTTCTGTTTTGTGTTACTTTGTGATTTCTCTTCATTTTCTTTTTCTTTCCATCAACTTTGCTTTTACTTCTGTCTACCATCTGTTTTTCTTTTCCACTTACTCATCTCATTTCATTTCAGATTTTTTTCTTTATTTGATGTTTTCACTTCTAAAATTTTCTTTTTTCTTGTTTCTCAATCATTCACTATTAATACCACAAAACAATTCATCAAAATCTCTTTTGTGACATCTAGCATGAGGAATGATTTCAGCATTAACAGGTCTCAATTATGCCTATCTGAAAAAAATAAAACTTAACAGACCAAAAGAGAGGCCTAAAGTCTTTGAATGAGTGATGAGTCCAAGTATTACCAGCACTTAAGTAAAAAGGAAAAAAAAATCTATGTACGACTGAATAAGAGAGAAATTCTTCTCATAACATGGAATTAAAGAAATAAAGAGTAATTTGGGATGGAAAGGCAAACTACTTAGGTGATAGATTCTGAAGATACAGTAAGTCCATAATGGGAGTAAGAGAAGGAAGATGGGCCTGATGGAGGAAGAGATGTAGCAGTGGGAAAAAAAAATGAGAAAATTTCTCTTAAAATGAAGAAAACTGTGACTATTTCGTTAAAATTTTACCACATTTAAATCAGAATTAAAGAGATCATATTTTTTTTGAATAACAAAAACAAACTTCTAATTATAAAATAAATAAGCCATATGGATATAAAGTACAACATGGGGAATATAGTCAATAACATTGTAATAACTTTGTATGGTGACAGATGGTGACTACATTTATCGTGGTGAGCATTTCATAATGTATATAGAGGTCAAATCAATGTGTTGTACACCTGACACTAATATAATATGTATGTCCACTATACTTCAATAGAAAAGAGAATTTATTGGCAATAATTGGGAGAAGTATAAATGGCTAGTAAGGAGATGGAATCAGCTTTACTTTAGAATTTTTTTGTTAATATTAAATATTGGAAGATAATAAACACATTTTCAGGTTTATGATTTAGTAGAATCTGACTTCTGCTAATATAAAATTATGTCAAATAGCAAGAGGAATATTTTCAAATGCATGAGGACTACAAAACTATGCCACCATGTATTATCTCTACAAATACTGAATATTTAAGAAAAATATTAAACATTGAAAGGGAGTGGTGAAGGGAATAAAAATATGATAAAGTTCTGTTTCTTATGGGAGAGTCTACAAAAACTAATTTATTCCTCATGGTGACAGAAGAATGTAATTTTTTATAATGATAAAATCATTAGAATAAAATTAGCTGTATAACTTCAAAATCCTAAATCACCAAAAATAGGATTATTTTTGGCTATTTGAGGGAAAAAAAAACGAAACAAATAATGGAACAAACTAAACATGTTAAAGTTTTTTAAAAAAATTAAAAGAGAAATGTAATTTAACAGAAACAAACAAAAAAAGTACAATGACAATATAATGGACTCTGGATTTGCAAATTCACATTTTCCCTATCCTCTTCTCTCATAGAGATGTAGAAAAGCTGAAAACTAGATTTCCAGACTATGCTGAAGCTGGTGTCTCAATGTGATTAGGTTCCACTAATCATGTAAGTGCAGTCATCCATGGAATCTTTGATGGGACACTGAGTCAGCCACTTGAGGAAAGAAGTTGGACTCAGGCCACTTGGTTTGTTGTCATGGATCATGGGAGGAGATCTGAATAATGTATTTGATGAAATGATACCCCATCATCAGGAAATACACATGTTTTTGAATGCTCAAGGATCATAAAAAAAAAAGAGGATTTTTTTTTTCCTTTGGGTAAATACCCAATAGTGAAATTGTTGGATCAAATGGTATTTCTATTTTTGATTTTTTGAGGCACCTCCATACTGTTTTCCACAGTGGCTCTATCAATTTATATTTCCACCAACAGCACACCAGGATTTCTTTTTTTCCACATCCTCATCAACACTTATTATTTCTTGTCTTTTTGATTTTAGCCATTCTAACAGGTATAAGGTGATATCTCATTGTAGTTTGATTTTCATTTCCCTGAAGATTAGAGACGTTGAGCATCTCTTCATGTGTCTGTTGGCCATCTGTATGTCTTCTTTGGAAAAATGCCCTGCTCAGGTCCTCTGATTTTTTTTTTTTTTTTTTAAGATTTACCCATTTATTTGAGAGAGAGCAAAAGAGCACAAGCAGGGGGAGGGGCAGAGGGAAAAGGAGAGATAGAGAGAATGTCCAGCAGACTCCCTGCTGAGCTCAGAGCCTGCCAAGGGGTTGGATCCCATGACCCTGAGATGACCTGAGCCAAAATCAAGAGTTGGATACTTAACCAACTGAGCCACCCAGGCACCCCTGCCCATTTTTTAATCAGATTGTTGTTGTTGTTATTTTTGGTGTTGAGTGTTTAAAGTTCTTTATATATTTTGGATATTAACCCCTTATTGAGTATATCATTTGCAGATATCTTCTCCCATTCAGTAGGTTGCCATTTTGTTTGTTGATGGTTTCCTTTGCTGTGCAAAAGCTTCTTATTTTGATGTAGTTCCCATAGTTTATTTTTGCTTTTGTTTCCCTTGCCTCAGGAGACATATCTAGAAAAAAGTTTCTATGGCCAATGTCAGAGAAATTGCTGCCTGTGCTCTCTTCTAGGAGTTTTATGGATTCAGGTCTCACATTTAGGTCTTTAATCTATTTCAATAATGTACCCCAATTTTCATAGACAGCTAAACAGTAATGATAAGAATCTATTTACAATTGTCAGTACAAATGGAATAAAACTAGAAATTAAAAGTAAAAGGATAGCAGAAGTATCCAGTTAAATAATTTTCAACCAAAGGAGTATTACTGTTTCCTTCTTGGGCAGTATTTGGAAGTAGGGGCATTTTGGTTGTTAGGGAGCCTGAGCCTGGAGCACTGGTGGTATTTAGGGTCCTGGTGTGATAAATATCCTGAAGTATGTAAATGATCTTTCTGAATGAAGACTTGTCTTCCTGAGTGCCAGTGGTGCCCCACGGAGAAACACTCTCCTAAACACTTGGGATTTTTAAAGAATAAAGCTAAAAATGGAAGTTAAACTTGCAATTTAAACTATTCATATAACAGTAAAAAACACTATAAGCAACATATACACAAAGAAGCATAAATGGTCAATGACTGTAAGGAAAAATATTCCATCATTTAATAACTAATTAATTGATGATAAAAACAAGGTATCTGTTCTTCCAATGGGCAAATATTGAAAAAATACAGCATTCAGTGTTATAAAGGTTTTTGATAAATGATAATCTCATAAACTGCGAATAAGAGTTTTTTATTGGCACAAGATTTCTGGAAGACAAATTCGTACTCTCTGTCAAAAACTTTGAAAAACTATATGCTCATTTGGAGCAATGATTCTGCTACTACAAATTTTTCTTAAAATAACCTTTAGACAATGTTGCAAAGATGAATTTGAGATTGTCATAGTATTGTTAATTGTACTGAAAATTAGTAAACAGCTGAAATTTCTAATCAATAAGGCATTGGTTAAATTAATTATTATATAGCTGTGCAGTGGAACATCGGTCATTTATTAAAATTATGAGGTAAATTTATATTGACTTAAAAATGTGTCCATGATGTATTATTGATAAAAGAACAAATATAGATCAGTCTTATAGAATAATAACTTTTATCTAAAAAATAAATATGCCTTTCTCAGTGATGGCAATATTTTGAAGAATATGCAACTAAATATTGTCTTGGGTGTGTGAAGTCAAACATTTCTCTTTTTTATTCTTTGCTTTGCTTTCTGAATGTTAAATAAGGGGATAAGTTTCCAGTACTTTTGAAAAAGCAAATTACTAGTTAACAACTTCCTATTATTAAATCATTGTGTGAGATATAATTTGAATTCGCAGAATTCTATCTATACATTACTGGGAAATAAATCACTATACTACGTTTTTTTTCCTATTTATTTATTTATTATTTCTCTCTTTCTTTCTTTATTTTTGATGTAGTGTTCCACGATTCATTGTTTGCGTATAACACCCAGTGCTCCATTCAGTACATGCCCTCTTTAATACCCATCACCGGGCTAACCCATCCCCCACCCCCTTCCCCTCTAGAACCCTCAGTTTGTTTCTCAGCGTCCATAGTCTATCATGGTTCGTCTCCCCCTCCGATCCCCCCCCCCCCGTTCATTCTTCCCTTCCTGCTATATTCTTCTTTTTCTTCTTCTTCTTTTTTTTTTTTTTTTAACATATTATTTGTTTCAGAGGTACAGGCCCATGATTCAACAGTCTCACACAATTCACAGCGCTCACCATAGCACATACCCTCCCCAATGTCTATCACCCAGCCACCCCATCCCTCCCACCCTCCACCACTCCAGCAACCCTCAGTTTGTTTCCTGAGATTAAGAAATAAGTCAATCAGAGAAAGACATGTATCATATGATCTCACTGATATGAGGAATTCTTAATCTCAGGAAACTATACTACATATTTTAAAATAATGTAAAATTTAAAAACTCAACTAAATTCAATTAAATTCATTAGATATAACAAAAGCATCAATATAATGTTAGAAGATGATTATTAAAGGTGGATATGTGAAGCAATTATATTCATATAAATAATTGAAACAAAAGCTAAAATGACATATGAAAGATAGCATTAAAATTAAGATACTGATTTTATTTGTTCATGTAGAAAAGGTTGCCTGCTTTTCTACTATTTAGGTGAAATGATGTTAACATACTAACTAATTAACTACATTTTTATATTTATATATATGGGTATATAGATATATATGTAATTTTGATTCCATTATTCCTAGGATATATTTTTCATATATAATATCTACTAACATATTTATTTTTTAAATAATTAAAATAAGTTAATCTTACTACAGAGCATTTGGAAAATAGAGACATAGAAACAAATTTGAACACCCATTAACCTAATACAACCATTGTTAGCATTTCAGAGTTTCATTCTAGTTAGTTCATCCGTGTAGACTTCTCCAAAATTTAAATAGTAGTTTACATATCTATTATTATGAATCCAAATTTTCTAACTATTTGGAATAATGTTTAAAAGGGAAACATCCTTCCTTTTCCCACATTGATTAACGCTATAGTGATGGCAAGATATGAGTACACTTCACCTTGATATCCCGGGCCACCATTCATACCAGGAAGCAGTTCTACCAGTCTTGAATTCAGCCAGGAAAAAAAAAAATTGGTAGGGTTTAGGCAATAATTCCATCCTTCATTTACAATGAAAGTGCCATAACTACCAAGATCACAGTTGCAGGTAATCCCATCAGTAGTACTTGTTAACTATCCAAAGAGAAAAAATTGCAGGAGTGCCCATTGTTTTCTGCATATAGAGGGGGTGGGTATTTCATAGTCCATCATTGAGCTGACAGTGAGCTTGACCTTACTCCCTCAACATGGGATTCCCTGGATAATCTTCACTGTGAGTACGAGCCATGCCCATTACCATGTAAGAAATAATTGCTACTCAACCAGGTCACGAACAGCTGGTCAAATATCATATGTTTTGTTGTTTCCATGGGTACTTTAAAGCAACAGCAGATAATAAAGCTTTGTCAATACACATTCTCCACTGTGTGAGTTTTGTTCAAGGCTCAGTTTGTTGTGGTAATTGCTGACTTATGAGGTGGGCAGAGATAGACAGAAGAGTTCCCACTCACCCCTTCATGTGCTGCAAGATTCATCCTATTGGAAGTTGACAAAAGTGCAGCAATGCAGAGCTCAGGCATATGCATTGTGGCTCTCAGCATGCTTTCTCCCGACCTTCGCTGCGCAAGGTGGGGTGTTTGAAATAGAGGTGAGGGCACAGATGTGAGGGACTGGACATCTGGGCGAGGTGGGATGTTGCTGGAATGGAGAAGCTTCATTATGAGCTGTACCGTGATTCTTTCAACTTGGATTTTCTGCACTATTCAGGAAGAACTGATGCCTCGCTCTACCTAATATTTACCTTTTAGGGTAAATAAACTTTAAGCTATCCTGTTTCTTGAACCAAACTTAAAGTCAGAAAAGTGACATTTTCACCAAGAAAATAGGAGACCCAGTGGCTCAAGGTCTCTAAGCGGCATCTTTAGTCCATTTAATGGAAACTTTGAAAATCCTTTTTACCAAACTTTCTCTTGAGATTCTCAGTTTTTGATTCATTTACTTTCATAGGGATAAAAAGTAAAATTGCCAAGATATGTCTATGAGTTACAGGCCCAGAGTAGAATACCCTTTAACTGAACCAGACTCCTGCATATTACTTTTCAGACAGTAACCTTGGCCAGAGTTCATTCTTCCTATTTTGCTTTGAACTACCTCTTTCATTTTTCTATTCTGTATGGCTATAAACAACAGCAAACTTTCCACATTATGTTATTATTATTAAATTAAATAATCATATTATCTGAGTAGACATCCAGGAGAAGTGTAACACACTGCATAGTGAAGCTGAGGCAGTGATTGTGGAATACGCTCTTTCTTAGGTGATGAAATATTTTCTTCAGAAAATTTCCTTTAGAAAATTCTCAGAGCTGCGTCTGATGAGAGTATGGATTGATAATATTGTGGATTCTATCTTAAAATCTCTAACGATTTGGTTTTAAACCCTACAATCTCTTTTAAATCAAATTTTAAAAACAAATGTGAACATTTTAAATGTAAATCAATGCAGCTGTTTCCTTAAAAGGAATTTTAAATAAAATAAAATACAGAATAGAGCACAGAGCATAAAGGTAAAACTCAAGGAGGTATCACATTGTGAATGTCCACATATCCAACATTCAGACCAACAAGCAGAAGTTTATCAGCATGCTAGTAAACTCGCTTGTGCTCATTCTCAGGTATGGCTCCCTCTTTCTTACTAAGTGCCAACCAATATCTTGATTTCTAACAAGAAGAAAAAGTTCAGTTTTATCTGTCTTGGGAATTTTAAATGAAAGCCTATGACACATAGATGATAGAGAGATGATAGATAAATAGATGATAGATTGATTTGTATTTGGCTTCCTCTGCGTATTACTGTTTATGAACCTCATTTGTATTGTTGCAAATAGCTGCAGTTCATTTTTGTTGTTTTGTATTACAATTGGATAGTGAGAACACAATTTGTTTTACTGTTGATGGACATTTGTCTTATTTCCCCCTTTGGCTGTATGAATAATCTTGTACATGTCTTCTGGTACACTGTGCAAACATTTCTGTTGCATGTGTACCAAAGACTGTAATCATTGGCTCATTGGCTCATACAGGATAATGTCAATTTCAGGATCCCAGTACCAATAGTTTTATCAGCAGCATGGTTACTGAGAACAGGTTAAGGTTCTTTGGGAGGTTCTTTTTTTTTTTTTAACCAAATATGTAAATCAATTTCACAATTCCAGTGTCAAATCTATAAATCAAGGGGTATTTAGAGAAGTCTTTTTACCCTGTCCTCCTTCACTGTGTTCCTTCCCTCCCCGAAAGCACCACATTCATGGAGTAGCTACCACAGTGTTTCAGCTATCTCTCTATTCAGCCAGTAAGGTAACATAATGGGTGTTAGAAATGGGTTTCTATTGGTGAAAAGTGTGGCTTGTTGGTAAGCGAATTGGGTTATGGAAGTGGTGTTTACAGGCAAAATTCACATTGCTTAAGATATATAGATTGACTAGAAACATTTTAAGCATATTTGCAGAATTGCATGAGTACACTAGAATGTTGAGAGTCAAGTAGCCAAGAGTGGAGTTTTGGATTGGGTTGCTAGGTGGTCTCATGTTCAGCCACCAATTTGGAAGATAATTGATGCCTGACTGTGAAATATGGTTAACAAAATTCTATAATGAGAATATTGTCACATTTGCTTTGGGTGAACCTTTGTGAAAGGTGCTGTGGACTTCAAATAATTTACAGCCCTGGTTATAGAACTATTTCATGTCTATTCTGTAATGAATGTATGTGTGATAGATTTCGATCTGAGACTAGGATTTAAGTGAAACCTATAATACTTACCTACCCTGATTATTGCTGGCTACCAATATTTACCAAAAAGAATCTTGCTACTATCACTACCAAGAATGTGCTACACTACCTTCTTGATCTGGGAAAATCCTACTTATCCTTCAAGTAACTCAAAAGACATAGTATGAAAGAAGACTGGTAACAAAAACAACAAAGAACACTAATTAATGGTTTCTAATGAAGATATTGGTGATAATGTCATTAAATTAAATAGCAAAATATGCATTTGCCCATAGTTTTGACTTATTTGGTTTTTTTTAAAATTTATTTTATTTTATTATGTTATGTTAGTCACCATACAATACATCATTAGTTTTTGACTAATTTCATTGTTTTCGTGTAACACCCAGTGCTCCATGCAGTATGTGCCCTCCTTAATACCCATCACCGGGCTAACCCATCCCCCCACCCCCTCCCCCCTTAAACCCTCAGTTTGTTTCTCGGAGTCCACAGTCTCTCATGGATTGTTTTTTGGGTGTTGAGTTTGAGAAGTTCTTTATAGATCTTGGATATCAGCCCTTTATCTGTAGTGTCATTTGCAAATATCTTCTCCCATTCTGTGGGTTGCCTCTTTGTTTTGTTGATTGTTTCCTTTGCTGTGCAGAAGCTTTTTATCTTGATGAAGTCCCAAAAGTTCATTTTCTAGCTTTTGTTTCCCTTGCCTTTGGAGACATGTCTTGAAAGAAGTTGCTGTGGCTGATGTCGAAGAGGTTACTGCCTCTGTTCTCCTCTAGGACTTTGATGGATTCCTGTCTCACATTGAGGTCTTTCACCCATTTAGAGTTTATCTTTGTGTATGGTGTAAGTGAATGGTTGAGTTTCATTCTTCTGTATATAGTGGTCCAATTTTCCCAGCACCATTTATTGAAGAGACTGTCTTTTTTTCCATTGGATATTTTTTCCTGCTTTGTTGAAGATTAGTTGACCATAGATTTGAGGGTCCATATCTGGGCTCTCTATTCTGTTCCATTGATCTATGTGTCTGTTTTTGTGCCAATACCATGCTGTCTTGGTGATCACTGCTTTGTAATATAGCTTGAAATCAGGCAACATGATGCCTCCAGCTTTGTTTTTCTTTTTCAACATTTCCTTGGCGATTTGGGGTCTTTTCCGATTCCATACAAATTTTAGAATTACTTGTTCTAGCACTTTGAAAAATGCTATGGTATTTTGATCGGGATGGCATTGAAAGTATAGATTGCTCTGGGCAGCACAGACATCTTAACAGTGTTTATTCTTCCGATCCATGAGCATGGAATGTTTTTCCATCTTTTTGTGTCTTCTTCAATTTCTTTCATAAGTGTTCTGTAGTTTCTAGAGTATAGATCCTTCACCTCTTTGGTTAGGTTTATTCCAAGGTATCTTATGGTTTTTGGTGCTATTGTAAATGGAATTGATTCCCTAATTTCTCTTTCTAAAGTTACATTGTTAGTGTATAGGAAAGCAACTGATTTCTGTGCATTGATTTTGTATCCTGCCACATTATTGAATTGCTGTATGAGTTCTAGTAATTTAGGAAATTTATATGCACAGATAATCTAATCCAATCCAATCCAATCTAATCCTGATAGCATCATGGAAATGTTAGCAAAATATATAATTAATTGATGTTTATAAAACCTTATACCTGAAAGGCTACTTGCTTAGAATCATCTTACAGATAGTGGGCATTGGTTTCTGAAAATAAAAATATAGAAATATTGTATGAGTCATTTTTAAAATTTGTCTTCAGCAAGTTTCATTCCCTGAAAATTAGCTGTTTTTCAGATCATTATTTCCCCAGAGGTTTCAATTAAGTTCAAGCATCATCAGGCTGTTTTTGTGTCTGTGACATTCTGAGATACAGCTGTGGGGAACAAAGAGGGAATGTGCTGGGTTTGGGTAGAATTATTTATAGATTAGAAATTAATTTACCTCCCAATCAGTCCTCCTGACAGCTGATTGACAAGGGCCAACAAATTAGTCTCAGAAGAAAGGAAGAAGGTATTCTGAACAGAAAAGCTGTGGGCATGGGGAAAATGTACAGGCAGGGGAAAGAAGGGTGAAATGGTGAAGCATAGAGGCACCCCAGTAACTGTTGATCCTAAATGTGGATTTGAGTTTCAAAATGGAAGTATTTGGATTCATAATCAGAGCTCAGTGTAAACAAAGTCTAAAGTTAGGTGATTGTTTAAATCAACCCCAAGCATTGCCTCCATTTTCCTACATTATTCTTTGGTGGTAGGACTTGAATTATTGCATTAAAAATATTGAATTATTGCACCGACATGATTGCATCAAGTCTTCAAGTTCTTTGTCTATAAAATTTCCCACCTAAACTTGACTGACCCACTTGAACAGCTCATCAGAAGATACCAGTTTCCATTTCTTTGATGAACATTTAACTTATATAATGACACTTTTAGTTTCAATATTGTAATCTTTCCTTATAAGTGTTAGTGCCAATCATTTACTTATAATCTATACATTTAGCCCAGGTTTTGAATTAAATTGAATTCCTGTTGCAATTGCCAACTTAATCTTTCATGGCTTAATTAACCAAGCAGATTTTAATATAATATATTTGAATCTATCACTTCTAGAAATTTGACTTTCATGATGTGTTAAAAATTAAATAGTCAAGTTGCTGCAAAATTGTTAACATTTTAATATAACTACACAAAACAAGAAGAAATTACTGAGATTTAATGTGCTTCTTGAAAATTTTAGTTATGAGATCCATCAATGCTGACATCTTAATTTTGTTATACTCTTCAAGAAATGCATTTATTTTTATGTAATTATGAGCTGTCAAAAGCCCCTTTCATAACAACAGATTTTATTTGTTTCACTGAACTTAATGAAATCCATGTGTATGAGTGAATTTCACAGATATGTTTAAATTCAGTACCTGAAATTCTTGTTTCTAATGGTGTCTGATATTTTAAAACATGAAGGGTATTGAAGAAAACAAATAAAAACCAAAGAACCACAGGTTAAAAGATACTGAAGAAATATTTAGCATATTTTGATGACTTCAGTCAGTTTTATTCCTACATCATTTCAATCTCTTGGATAACTAATTTAATCCTAACATTGCCAGACAAGATTCTGTAACTTTCTTTGGAAATACAGTTGTCTCCCCTTAGTTGTGGTTTTGCTTCCAATGGTTTCAGTTACCCCCAGTCAACGTTTGTCTGGAAGCAGATGATCCCCCTTCTGACTTATCATCAGAAGGTCAATAGTAGCCTCATGATGCCTACGTCATTCCCCTGACGTCATCTCCTCACTCACACATCTTATCATCTCACATCTTCACAAGAAGAGCGAGTATGGTACCATAAGACATTTTGAGAAAGAGAGAGAGAAACCACAGTCACATAACTTTTCCTACAGTATGTTGTTATAATTGTTCTATTTTTTATTATTGTTGTTAATCTCTTACAATGCCTAAATTATAAATTAAACTTGATCATAGATATGTACTGGAAAAAACTTAGTATGTATAGAGTTGGGTACTATCCATGGTTTCAGGCATCCATTGGGTGACTTGGAACATATCCTCATGGATAAGGAGGGACTATTTTATGTGCTGTTGTCAGAGAGGGTTTTCTCAGACCCTACAGTTTTGTTTCGACCCCTACATCACCCTAAAAAAGCAGTTAGTCCATTCAAAGGTTTCCATAAAGCCACCACTCGCATTAAACATTCTGTGAGTTTTAGAACCATCTCAGGATTTGGAGGTTGTGAGGAAGAGATAACTATAAGAAGCGTAGTCCTTTGGCCACCTCCCTGGCACCTCATATTCTTCCTCTTTTTTCCTATTTCTGCCCTCTCTTCCCCTCTCCTCTTCTTCCCTCCCCTGCCCTTCCTTCTCCTCTTCCTTAATCTGCCCTTCTCCTTCTTCCCTTCCATCAGTCCCCTTTATTGATGACCCCTGCTCAGTTGCTGGGATTTATTTTGGCCACTCATGCTTAGGCTCTCACTTTTGATAAGTTTGTTTTGGTCATCTTCCACTTCTAAATATATTATGCTACAATGATTATACCAATAGTTTTTATCTCATTTAGAGTTCATTTCATAACTAATGAGAAATTTGAATTCTAATCCTGTGATTTGTTTCTAGTAACCTCCTTTAAGTCTGAGTGCAGTGCAGAAAAAAGGAGTATTGACTTCAGGCAGCAAAGGTTTGGATTTCAGTCCACCTCTGCCACTGAACTGTTGGGTCCTGCACCTCTCTGGGCTTTGGTCCCCAAGAAAGGGATTGGACTAGGGTAAACATTCTTATCCTGCGTTCTAAGAGTTGGACCTCAGTATTCTTTGAGATTCCTAAAATTATAAACAAAATTTTGTGTAGGTGTGCATGGGTTTGGATAGTGTCTGTGACCTTTGTAAGATTCTCAAAAAATTTCTTTGATTACCATAACTTCATATCCATAGTGTCAGATTATCTTTCAGATACATTTCTAATAATCACTTTCAAAAAATGTATTAAAGTCTTTGGAGCCTCTGGACTATGCTAGAAATTTAAGAAGTCATGGCTTAGGACACTGGAACAAACATATGAGAGGCCCTAAACTATTTTATGAATGTATAAAAACATTATTAAATGTGTTAACCCAGAAACTGGCACTAGCCAAGGTAGAAAACAAACAGTTGTCACTCTCATTACTGCAGTCTTTGTAGATAAAAATTCCCATTACAGATTTACATATCTAGAAATTCATGACATAAATTAACTTGAATTAGAAGTCACAAGGTTTCTTAGCTATGGGGTTTCAAGCTGTGACTTTCTGCAACATGTAAATTCAGTGAACCTAAAACTTCTTCACCATGAATAGTCATGACCAGATTTCAAGAATAGTATCATAATTTCATATTGAAACTACAGTCTAAAAGGTTCATTAACTTTAGCAATAAAATAAAATCTAAATTGGCTCAAATTCTTGATCTATACTTAAAAATTTTACCCTTGTGCTCTTTGTTGTTGTTGTTTTTAATCATTTAAAATGCTTTGCAATAATCTGTAACAGAATAATGAGGAATTTTTTTAGATGGAATAAAATAGATGTTTTATAGTCTTAACTCTCACTTCTTTGGCTTCAACTTCATTGATTTAAAAAAATTCTTCATAAACTTTTAAAACCACTTTAACCTGGTTTTATATATTCAATTAAATACAATTAAGCAAACAGTCAAGTCGTGCCTACTTTATGTCAAGAAATGTGCCAGGCAGGAGAAGAAAAACAAAGAGAAAGACATTCTGCATGAGGAACTTCTTAAAGCCGAATTAACAGCTCACTTTGGAGCATAAGGAAATGAGAGGTGGTGTCAGGTTTCCTATAAGCAGTTTTTAAAAGAATATTGTTAGGATGTTATGCACTGAGAAAAAGTAAAGTAAGAAGGACATTGACTATGATTAGATTTAGTATTGAATATGTCAGATTTGGAGTAGATTGTGAATTCAAGATAATTTTGTGTTGTTTGCTGGGACACGGTTATGAAACAGTTTTGGTATTACTCAGCTTAGTCTTGAGTAAGCCGAAGAAGTTGTACAGATATTTTGAGACCGAACTTGAACCCTGAAACTTTCTCCTTAATAAAAAATAATTAAAGACGGGGTACTAGCAGCAACACTGAAAACTTCTATGAGTCAAAGACACTGTAAAGTGTGACAGGAACAGCCATGTGTGGGGAAATAATATTTGTGATGCATAGCCTACAAAGAATGATTATTTGGAAGGTATAGATAACTTCTCTAAAGTTAGCTAAAAAACTTGCAAAAGGCAAACAAGACAACTGAAAAAGGTGCAATATAGATTGTGACAGATGGTCACCAATTCCTTTCTTCCCTCTGTGTGTGTGTGTGAGGTGCTTTACCCATTTAGAGATGGACTCTGTTTTTCCTCCCTTTGAATCTAGGTGGGTTTCATGAATTTCCTTGACCAATAAAATGCAGCAGAAATCATAGTGGATGAGTGATTGGTAGAAAAGGAAATCTGAAAGTCCAATACAATGAAAACATGTTTAACCTTGCTAATGGCCACAGAAATGAAAGTGGAAGGATGATGTCATTTTACACACATCGGAGAGGCACATTCATAAAGCCTGGTAATATTAAATGACAGTGAGGGTGTCATATACCACTGGAGTCAATAAAGGTTGATACGAACACATTAGAGAACAATTTTGGAACATCCAGATACATCGCATATGAACATTTCCTAAACAGCAAACTCTGTTCTGTGTGTACACACTAGACTAATTTTCACATAAGCCCATGGAAACATTGTGAGAATGTTTAACCTGCCTCTGTTTATTAAAGTAAAAGATTAGAAATCAACTAGATGTTTGTCATCAGGAGATAGAAAAATTTGTGATGTGTTTGTACAAATGAGAAAAGCAAATTGCAAAATACAACTTACATTTATTGAATGCTCTTACAGGTCGTGGCACAATTCTAGGTTGTTTCCATGTATTATTTCATTTTAATCCTCTTACCACTGTGAGTACTATCTATTGTTCTCATCAGCATCATCCTTCCTGTTTTACAGAGAAGTGTTTTCCTAAGACGTACGGCTGGAGAATGGAAGGGTGGAGATTTGAACTCAGCAATCCATCTTCTTAATGACTCATTTATGCTGCATTTTGAAAATTGTTGAAGACCTCCAAGGAATCCTCCTGAAAAATGCCACAAACCTCTGCCCCAGAAATAGCTGGATGAGGGTACGTGCCTGAGTTCCTGCTTAAACTGAGCCTCCAGATCCAGGGTGTTTTCAAGTGTACAAGTGTGAGAATAGAGGGGTGTCCGGGCAGGAGAATTTTAGCTTGCTTGAGAAGATAAAATACAGGATCATTATATTTTTATTTTCAAGGGTTGTAAATAAATTTGGCACACTCAGAAGAAAAAAAATGCAGATTTTGTTATATTAAAGGAATAGATAGGCTTTTGTGTTTGAAAGGAGACAATCAAATCATTAGACCTGATACTTGTATATTAAAAATATATAGACTTGTTGTAAGGGTTCAATGAAATTGTGTATTTATTAAGTGCCTAGGGCATGGGAGGCACTCAATAAATGTTCTCTTCTTTAATCTAGAATTTCTGTTTGCAGTACTAGTGTTTATGTCAACACCTCAATAAACCATGGGCTTTCATAGAAAACCCCTTGAGGTCTGAATTTATGAATTTGTATGTGCTGATTTCAGCATGTTCTAAGTATACAAGCAAGGAAACAAGAAATAATAATGGATTTTGAGTAGCTGTGCAAAGTCAGCAGCCAGAGAGATGTCCAAGAACCAGTAAAAGTTTATTAATAAGTAGAGGAAAGTGGAGGTCACTTATTGGCCAAGACCAAGTATGTTCTAGAAATAGTTTATAATTCCCATCAGCAGTATGCCCTTGAAAACAGTCATGAATTTCTGTCACCTTGATAGGGGAATGCTTGTTTCTATTCAAGATGATGGAGAATAGTACTGAATAAAACAAAGACCTCAGCCACCATGAAGCTTAGTGACAGACAATAAACACATAAATATGTAAAATACGTGCCGTGTCAATATTAGGAGAGATGGTGATAGATGCCTTTATAGACAATAAAGCAGGAAAGGCGGTTATGATGTGTAGATGGTCACCGAGGGTCAAGCCTGTAAATTAGGTAGGGGGGATCTTCTGGAGAAGTGGCCTTTTAGTAAAAACCTTCAGGAAAGACTATTGTGTAAAAGAGAGAGTAGCAAGTATAGGACGGTGCCTGTTAGTTTTAGAAACAGCAAAGAGACCAATTTACTTGAGCACAGTAGCTAGGGAGAGCGTAAAAATGAAAATGGCCAGATCAGGTACTATTTGCTGGCCACTAAAAAGACATTGGCTTAAGAAAAAAGAAGAAGAAGAAGAAGAAGAAGAAGGAGAAGGAGAAGGAGAAGGAGAAGGAGAAGAAGAAGAAGAAGAAGAAGGAGAAGAAGGAGGAGAAGAAGGAGAAGAAGGAGGAGAAGAAGATAGCAGGAGGGGAAGAATGAAGGGGGGGAAATTGGAGGAGGAGACGAACCATGAGAGACGATGGACTCTGAAAAACAAACTGAGGGTTCTAGAAGGGAGGGGGGTGGGAGGATGGGTTAGCCTGGTGATGGGTATTGAGGAGGGCACGTTCTGCATGGAGCACTGGGTGTTATGCACAAACAATGAATCATGGAACACTATATCTAAAACTAATCATGTAATGTATGGGGATTAACATAATAATAAAAAAATTAAAAAAAAAAAAAGAGGGCACGTTCTGCATGGAGCACTGGGTGTTATATGCAAACAATGAATCATGGAACACTACATCAAAAACTAATGATGTAATGTATGGTGATTAACATAACATAATAAAAAAATAGGTTAAATAAAAAAAAAGACATTGGCTTGTTCTCGAGGTGTGATGGGAAACCACTGAATGATACTATTATGCACTGAATTGTGCCCCCCCCGCACCCCAATCACATGTTGAAGCCCTAACTCCCAAGGCGACTATATTTGGAGATTTGGCCTTTAAGGAGGCTATTGGATTAAATGAGGTCCTAAGGATGGAGCCCTAATTCACTCTAATTGGTGTCCTCATAGAACAAAGAGATTAGGATGTCTGTGCAGAAAAGAGGAAAGGCCATGTGAGGACACAGGGAGAAGGTGGCCATCTACAAGCAAGGAGAGAGGCCTCAAGAGAAACCAAACCTGCTGACCCCCTGATCCTAGACTTCCAACCTCCAGGACCATGAGAAATAAATTTCTGTTGTTTACGCCACCCATTGAATAGATTGCAATGAGAGGGGCAATGTGGCAGAAGTTTATTGCAATAGTCCAGGTGAGAGGTGACAGGGACTTGGGCCCTAATGGGTCAGATTAACCCATTATGGGAGAAGCTGTGCCCTGGAGCTTCCTAACTGGCTGGTTATGGGATGATTTTACTTACTGGGACTGAAATCTGTGGATATGAAAGATAGATGCCATTTTCTTTGAAGGGCTTTTTCTGAAAAGCAAACTTTGAGGGTCAGGAATTTACGTCTTGCAGCAATCTGTGTTCATAGATAGGATTTGAGTCCCCCTGATATAATACATATATATGCTATAATATATATTCCTCAGATATGATATATAGCCATCAGATATTTCACATGTATATCCTTCTGATATGCATTGTATATATAATGGTCCTATATATTTATGTATAGGTCTCCTTAGAACTCTATTTTTGCATAGAATAGCTCTTTTAGTCTGATTAGACAGAGCTGGAAGGGGCAATAAAGAGTTTCTTAGGAAATTTCCATCCACCACACTGTACTGACTTTGAAGGTTCTCCTGACTAAAAAGCTCTTCCATTTCTGTGTTTCCACACAAAATCCTTCCCCTTCAAGCTCTTCCTAGATCCAACCCTCTCCATGGAATCATTTTGGATTCCTCTAGCCCTTCCTGAGGGTCTATTTACTAATTATTTGCATCATGTAATTTTGTTATTATAGACTTTATTGTATATTTCACAAAGTAGTTCATCACTTTTAGTATATTAATAGTTTCTTTTGATGTGTTTACCTGGCTAGGTTGTGAATTCACTGAAAGGAGTAACAATGCCTTTATTTTTTTATTCTTAAAAATATTGAGGGGCACCTGGGTGGCTCAGTTGGTTGCATCTGCCTTTGGCCCAGGTCATGAGCCCAGGGTCCTGAGATCAAGCCCTGTGTTGGGCTCCCTGCTCAGTGGGGAGCCTGCTTCTCCCTCTCCCTGCCCCCTCCCCGCCAACCCCCCCCCCCGCCTCGTGCTCTCACTCTCTCTCAAATAAATAAATAAAATCTTAAAAAATATTGAGATAAAAAGTGGTCAAAGTTTTGGTTAGATATTTTGCTTATGCGAAATAGAAAAACACTTTTAAAATAAATTGTATGGATAATTCTTTGCTTTGAAAAATAATTTGTTTTAACACTTTTCAACAATAATCTTTTAAAGAGAAATCATTTTCACATTAATATTAAATTAGAGTTGGGTTTTACTGGAATATTTTTGTTGCTCTATAAAATAAAATCACACATAAAAGGGGAAAAACTCGTCTGAACAAATGTCAACACAACATTCCTAGTAATTACAGTATGCTTTTATTCTAAAAATACAATGCAGATTCAAACAAAACATGATGCAGCAAAATGGAGTGCCCTCTGGCAGCATGATATTCTGGTCAGCGTGCCCGGTGATGTTTATAGGAGCTGTAATTTAATGATTTAAATTACTTAATTACATTTTGTAATGATTTTTGTATGATTCCAAACTGCCTAAACATTTTAAGGTCATTTCCCAAGACAAATTTTAGACCTTTTTGTAGCTTCCTGGATATATGAAAATTTTGTTGTGCATCTCTTAAAGAGAAACAATGAAAAATAATATTAAGTCCTCAAATAAATAATCCCTTACTGAACAGTTAATTCATTCACTTGACAATTATTTATTAAATATTAATGTGGGCCAGATAGAGTAAAGAACAGGAGGGAGAGGGTAAGGCCTCAACATCAACTAATTCATTTAGTAAATCTCAATCGAACCAACCTCTGCTTGCTAGTGTAGTAGAGAGTTCACAGTGGATTGATTTTATGTATGGGGGCTGCATTCTGGATTATTAGCAATTCAGTTGCAGATGAGGTTTAAAATTAGACATTACTCGCAGCCTGATCTCTCTCTCTCTCTGTTTGGGGGTTTCTCTGAAATATTAAGATGCTCTCCCTGTATGGTACACATCATGCGTACGTGTACTGTCTGCTCCCCCGTTTGACCTGAAGCTGTGTGCTTGTTGGGGTCAGCACTTGATCACCGGTGCCCCATCAGATCAGAAAGTGGCACAGAAAAGCGTGTATGCAATTTTAGCTAATGAATGGATACAGGCATGAATAAAAGTATGATCCTGTCTGACCTGGAATTTAAAGCTGGCTCTTTAGAATGTACTTATACATTTATTTTTCTCTCTTCCACTTTACAATTCTATTATTTTTCTGGAACAAAGT
Source organism: Phoca vitulina (assembly GCF_004348235.1). Classification (NCBI taxonomy): domain Eukaryota; kingdom Metazoa; phylum Chordata; class Mammalia; order Carnivora; family Phocidae; genus Phoca; species Phoca vitulina. Next base: position 76,447,984 of record NW_022589708.1, read on the forward strand.
ATGTCTTGAATTGTGCTTGTCATTTTCCAGATTTATCCGTGGTCCAACACATACCTAATTTAACTTGAATATTAATACATGTTTTTCTGAAGGTGTTCTTGTGTCTCCTTGCATGTGTTTTGCTATTTGGAAAGGGTTTTTATTTTTTTTATCATAGTTCCCATGAATTTGAGGAGGTCCTCGATTTTACCTGGATTTGCGTTATTTGTTTAATAAGATAAGACCAGATGTGCTGAAATAGTTTAAACAGTATGTATCCCAGTCCCAGATGTGCCTCTGCTAAATCACCAATTCAAGGTAATAAATAAGCTGCTGTTGTATGTTCACTTTCATTAAAATCGATCTCTAGGCAATTTATCTTTATTAATTTGTGATTTTTTTTGTTCCTCGAAAATGGCCAGGAAATTTTGGCCAGGAAATTCAGACTCCCCGCCAACTACTCTTTGAGTAACTCTTTTGAAAGCAGTCTGCATTCATCTTGCAATGGAATAGCATGGTTTTTTTCTTTGTATTTTTGTCATTATTTAATATATGTTGTATTTATGATTGTGATACTAATTTGTGTACATCGTAAAAATTGTGAAAAACACGATATAAAGAAAAATTAACACTAGCTACAACCCCAACATTGTTAACATTTTAATGTATTTGTGTACCGTCTTTTTTTCTATACCTTTAAAATTATCTCCATTAAAATTTTCCGTTCAGCATTCCACCTAGCCAAATGACCGCTGTCATTGTGGGGACAGTTAAAGAGCATTTATTAAAGTTAAATCCAAGTACAATAAAATTCTTTTATTCCCCATATGTATTGAGGCATTTCTTTTTCCCTTTGTACTCAGTGCTTGTCTATGTTATTCCCTTTAAATTTTTCAAGGTGAAAATTATTTGACTCACACAGCGAACAATAACTTTGAGGTTCTCATTGTCTGTGCTTTAGAAAAGATGCAAAGTAATTGTCTTAATATACTTTTGGCTTTATATTTGGGCAAGTTACTGTGTTTTAATAGAATCTTCGCCTTTCACAAAAGGTGGCCAACCCAACCACAGATCTATTGTCTCTTCAGACATGCATGTCTTCATTCGACTGTACAATACACTAAATGGTATTGTATAATTGAAATTTGCTAAGAGAGTAGAACTCAAATGTCTCCTCTCACACAACCATAAAAATGAAGGGATGGATGTGTTAATTAAAAACGGGGAGAATCTTTTCACAATGTGTGTATATGTATCTAAATCATCACTATGTATACTTTGAATATCTTACAATTTTATATGTCAATTATACCTCAGTAGGGCGCCTGGGTGGCTCAGTTGGTTAAGCGACTGCCTTCGGCTCAGGTCATGATCCTGGAGTCCCTGGATCGAGTCCCGCATCGGGCTCCCTGCTCAGCTGGGAGTCTGCTTCTCCCTCTGACCCTCCCCCCTCTCATGTACTCGCTCTCTCTCATTCTCTCTCTCAAATAAATAAATAAAATCTTAAAAAAAAAAAAATTATACCTCAGTAAAGCTGAAATAAAAAAAAAACTACCAAATAGGCACTTTCCAAATATTTATTGGAAGAATGTTTTCTAACTGCATTTCCAAAATTTAACAAATGTTGATTGCAAAAATGACACAGCCCATCTATGTGCCAGATATGAATCATTTAACTGGGAAAATTTTCCTTTCTGTGTTGGCTGCTAAAAGCTTAGCGCAGAATAACCAGGATAAACAGGATCTCCATTGTCTACTTGTGTATTAGGAAAGAGGCAAAGCAAATGCCTTAAAAGTTTACCTCACCTTTGGGCCTCATTCTGTTGCATTTCATATTCCTGCTCTTATTTTCCTTTAGTTAATCATTTTGTGCTATTTTAAGTCTTTTATTATAAACTCCTTAGAAGCGTTTCTGAAATGAGAATTTTAAGAGAATAAATAAAATAAATTCTGATTTCGTGAATGAATTTTCTTCCTTTAAAAATGAATTTTTATGTCATCTGAAATCTAATAACTCCATGGAATTTTGTTGGGAAGTCCTGATTTTCTTAATTTTTATTTTCCACATTTTTTATAAGTATAAGATGTTCTTGTAGAGGGCTAGGAATTAAAGAAACCTACATGTATAATGGATTTCAGTTTTGTAATTCCAATGAATATGCACTTGAAATTTATAGTCTTGGCAGATGTTTCACACACCATCAGCACCACCACCACCACCACCGCCTCCCACAAATAATATAATCTGAGAGTTGGAAGGGACTCGGCATGTAACAGAAGGGAGATTTGAATTGCAGAGCATAAGTGGCTTGACTAAGGTACATTGGTTTTCAGCAGAGTGAAAACAGAACTTGGGTCATTTGACTTAACTCACTCCCCTTTATCTATTTCCCTCACCATAACCATCAACCCACTCCGGACATACTTTGTTCACACTTACACATAAATATCAAGGAATCTACAGTCTCCAGCTCCTGAAAGCGTTCAGTCTGATATTAAAGAAAATGAAAATCAAGTTAGCTGGAAATAGAGCATGGAATACTCATTGTGTGCGAATGATACTGAGTGCTACGGGGTCTCAAGAGGACGGATCACATCGTTTGAGGGCTGGGAAAGGCCCCAGCCCCGTGGGAACCCTAGGGCCCTATTCAAGGATGGGCTGTTTTCTGATTGTCAGAGGTTGAACGTAGGAAATAGGCCCAGCAGGTAAACCGTACTAGTGAAATGACATAGTGGGAGGGGTGTCCAATCCACCTGCAGATGGGAGGCATGAAATAGCAAACAAATGCCCGGCTGTTAGATGGTCCCCTTCAGGAAGACGAGGGAGTGGATGGTAGAAATCATTCAAGGATCATCAGGCAAAAACTGCAAAATGCTGCAGTACTTTAAGTGTGTGTTTCTCAAACTCGAAGGTGCATGTGAATTAGCGAAGGTACTGCTCCTGATGAAGCTCTGGGGTGGGTCTGAGAGTCAGCTTTTCTCACATGCTTCCATGTGATACCATACTTCAGCCTGTGGCTAGACTCCAACTTGTAATTAGTAGTCGCGATGCCTCTAAAGGCTATTTCATGGGGTGCTTCTTGATCTTTTAGGTATTTTTAAACTATGTTTCCCAGAGGCCCATGGGGGTGGGAGTAATTCTTATGCAAATAAGTTACATTTTAATCTGCCTTAGTTATTGGGGATCTAAGTTTAAGATTTTACTTACAAAAATTGGGTGGATTGCAAAAAGTTTTCAGAGTAATCTGGCCAAGTATGTCTGCCAAAAAGAGCTCTAGTAGCTAGAAGTAGGGTTTGAGACTGAAGCTTAGGAGACCAGGTAAGTTTCCATCCTTGTAACACTTTATTAGGGTCGTGAGGGCTTGGCTTGGATGGTGAAACTGAGAATTGAAAAAGAAGGTGGGATTTGAGAAATCTGGGTAGGACTAGGTAGTTTATCGGATATGAGAGGTCAAATGAAAATCAGGGGTCTGAGCTCTCTCCAGGATTTCAGTTGAAAAGAAAAGTTTGAATTTTGTCCCCTGCTTGACAGTGGTGGGCACTTCTTCCCATGTCTGCCTGCTTCTTCTAAATATCCTGGGAGCAGCCCGGTCCCCAGACCCACTCCTCCGCCCTACCACCACACCTTGTTACCATGGTGCAGATCTCCTTCCTTCTCCTCTCCTCTTCACCTTCCTTTTTAACAGCAGTTAACATAACAGTGTTTTTTCCTTTCTTTAATTCATGAGATTTCCTCCTCGACTCCTCCTGTTGAGAACAGTGTTTAATTTATTTTTTGCAAACATAAGGCCCGGCACCAGGTGCTTGAAAAAAGTCGCTTGAATGAATAAACATTGAGAAGTACAACATTTTAATTCCTCATCTGCCCAAGTCCAGGTGCTCAGGAAACACATGTTGAAACATCAGTTAGCCTAACTGTCGCATGAACAGAGGCCCTGGGCTGTCAGCAGAGGCTGAAATTTGGAGTCTGGCGGATCTGCCCCTTACAAGTTATGTGACCTTGGATGAATTATTTAATCTCCCTAGGCTTCCAAGCTGCTTAAAACTCTGTAACTTTCCTTTAAGTGGAGGTGAACATTACCATCTTCCTTTAAAGACAGGCTTCATTGTGTTGTGTAATGTTTTACATTTTTCCAAACTGCAACACCAGGGAAAAAAATGTGAGCAGATACAGGTACTTAAGTGGACCTTGAAAATAACCACAGAAAACAGCAATTTCAGAAGGGATATAATCATCCCAAACTGTTGACATTGGAGAGGAAAAATAAAGACCATTTATTTTTCAGCATGACACTAAGGGTCCATCAAAACATGTACAAACCTTCTGGAGGAAAAGGGAAGACACATTTAATGCTGTGACCAGCCGAGTCACCGAATTTGAACGTAACAGAGAGAATCTGTAATGAACTCAGAGTAGTTGTCATGAAAATCTATAATAATAAAGATCTATTGATAAACTCCCTATCAATATCTAGATACAGCTCTTTACCAAAAGTAAAACATGGAGTTGCATTATTCCAAGGAGACTTCCTCCTGTAATAAAATGTAATAATGGATACAGAAAGTATAAAATGCTTGCCTCTGAAATGTAACTGTTGGACTCAGAGGCTTTCATTTTTTATCACACAGGATAGAATCATTTTGAAGCCCATAGTATTTGAAATCCCATCTATATTCATAATAGTCAGTACTTTTAAACTTTTAATAGGTACTTTCATTTCCAAAGAGAAGGGTTCACACATGAAGACCATCACACATTTGTCAGCATAACTTCCATAGAGTATTGAAAGAAAGAAATCAAGAGAGTTTTTCCTATTTCTAGTTAATTGCTTTGGAGTTTGCTCAGTTTTTCCTCTTGCCTCTGCATGTGCAATTATGGGATGAAACATTAAAACATAAAAAAGTCAGGATTAAGCTTAGCTCTATATATAGTATATGCAAAAATAGCATTGTTTCATGACCTTGGTCAGGGGCAATAAGCCAGATTCCTTCCAATGCCTTAATTAATCCCTGATACTAAATTAAGTTCTTAAAATTCGCTGGAGTGCAACTGATAACATTACAGTTTCTCCAAGTGCCTCCCAGGGAGTGACACCGGCAGGGCTAGTTTCTGTCTTCTGAAACACTTCAGACCTCTACATTCTATATTTCTTTCAGTGGCTCAGCTCACATAAGGTTTCTAAAGTATTTAATCAGAGGCATCTTAAAATATATTTCAGGCTATGGTATACTTCAAAATTTTGTGGGTTCTACGTTGCCTACAAGGAAAATTCTAGGGGCTTGGGTGGCTCAGTCGGTTAGGCGCCCAGCTCTCGGTTTCAGCTCAAGTCATGAGACTGAGCCCCAAGATGGGTTCTGTGCTCAGTGTGGAGTCTGCTTGTTCTTCCTGCCCCTGCTCGTGCACATGCACATGTGCTCTCTCTCTCCCTCTAATAAATAAATAAAATCTTTAAAAAAAACACAGAAAACAAAAAGAAAAATGCGAACCCACAGGGCCTTTCATACTCTAACACTGCTATCTTCCTAATCTTGCCCAAGGCCATTGTCCTGTGTTTTCTATGTTCTAATTAAAATGAATCTGTTTTTTCTGCTTGGACAATCAGTCCTCCCCTGCTCGGGGATTCAAGGCTCTGTGAAGTCCTCATGTTCCCTTCTAGACGGGGTTAGAGTCTAGAAGTCGGTAGTCAAGTTGTTCACCTTCCTCTGTCCTCACAGAGCTTTGAAAGCACCTCCACTATACCTCCTCCTGTGTTGCCGTTTAATTATTTATAATTACCTCACCATTACATATTGGAAGCAGAAACCATGTCTCATTCATCTCTTGATTTCTAGCATTTTGAACAGAATTGGCACATTGCTGGTGATTGTAAATGTTTCTTTAATTGATTACAATTTCAAATGGATATTTCTCCAGGTTTGATCAACTTAAGTGCTGATAGTATTACCTTTCTATTACTATCACTCAATATACACAAAGCACTTATTAAGTCTCAGTCACTATTCTGAGGTTTACACATATTATATCATTTAACTCTCAAAACACCATATTAAATGAGGTACCCTGATTTCTCTAATAAAATTCTATCCATGTTAAAATTATAGGGTTTTTTTGCAAATGTCTTTCAAATGGTATCTCAAAATATTTTACTCCACTATCGAATAAGTTTAGATTTCACCAAGTTATTCTCTGATATATATGTATTAGAGTAATTATCAACTGAAGTTTCTTCTACCTAAGATTGTTATTTCCTTTGATCACTTTTGCTTCATTCATACATCAGGTAGTCATTCTTTAACTTGTATGAAAATCCTTTTACCTATAGATTAGTTATCAAACTGAAAATAATGACTTGGTTAATTCTTTTATTCATCTGCAAGCATTTGTTGAGGATCTACTGTGTATCAGACACTAGGATATAAAAATGAATAATTATCGTTCTCTTCCTCTTGAACTTTGTCTTTGAGGACAGGGAATAGCTTCTAGGTTTTGAATAGATTGAAGAGAAGGGAACACATCTTTGCTTGAAACTTTGCCTCAGTTATGAAAGTTATGCTGTTTCCAGCATGGTCAGATGCAAAATAAAGTTGAGGGAGAGAATCTATACTGTTTCATAGATTCCTCAATGCTCACTTTTTGTCTTTATTTGCTTATTTGAAATCATTTTATAGACATACAGCCACACTCATTTCAAAACGATGGCCGGGGCAGGTGTAGTCAAAGGATATTCATTCTAAAATAGAAGTAGCCTCACTCAAAGTTACATATAGCTATTACTTTTTGGTATAATCAATCCCTCTCTTTTCCTTATACTTTCAGTAGAGTAGGGTCTTGGATACCGTTAGTCCAAAAACTCACTGTGCATCAACTTGAATTAGCCACACTCATTTTAAGGAGCAAAATAGAAATGTTAGCATAAAAAGGAAGTGCACTGGAAATGCGTTATTGGCATAAATTTGCTTTTACCACAGGTTTGCTCTTAGAATTTGTTCCTAACTCATCCTAGAAATGAAATATGATCAGCTTAACCCAGGGGAGTTTTGGGAAAACTGGCTCAAGATATGGGTATTATAAACAACTAAGGATTTTTCAAAGTAGAATGAGAATTTAATAATATGTAATATTATATAACTGATGACAGTAAGTTTAGTTATTGCCCTTATCTGCTGTCTGATTTATCAAAGTCCTTTGAAATGCAATGTCACTTCCAGTCTAACCCTATCTCAACTTTTGGCCTGAATGTAGCTTACTGTCTTTGTTCTCAAAAGCCTTTCTATTGTGGACGCTTCCTTCCCTCCTTTCCTTTTACTCTGCCATTTCTTGGTGGGACACACACCTCAGGATTCCTTTCTTCAGAGTCTTTATTCCTTTAATGTCCTGCAACTTATAAATTATTTTCCATCAAGATGTTTAGAGATAAAGGGTGACTTTCAAAAGCATATTCTCAAATATGTCAGAGTTGTCAGGAGGCTGGCTGTCCAGTGGTATGGAAAACTGCTCTGGCTTGCTCTGTTCCAGCCTGAATTTCCTCCAATCTCCCCAGTGAGTTTCCCAGATTGAAACAAAACTCCTTAATGTTCACTGCTCAAGTTCAAGAATTCCTGAGCATTTTTGCCAGAAAGATGGCACAATCATCTCTGGAAGAAGACTCTTTGTGGAGCTACCTAAGAAAGAATTCAAGCCATGCTCGTTGCTGTGAGGTATTGAGTTTGTGGGGTTTGCCTGCCGAGAGTCTGTTTGTGGGCAGGGAGGGTCTGGCTGTAGGACCTTCAAGGAGAGAATCTGGCCAAGAACGATCCAGGCTTGTGAGAGTGACGCAGTATAACATCACGGGTGAAAGGAGTAAGAAATCTGAGAGTGCTGGTGGTTGCTTGAATGTGCCCATCCAAACACATGTCTGGGATTAGGGGAAAGCGAGGTTTGTTAAAAAATGGAAAGAACCGATGTACTGAACTCAGGCGTTCTGAGGCTCCAGATGCCAGCTCTGGGGTGTGGGAGGAGGATGGGACAGGGCGGTATCCACAGTTGGGCAGTTGCACACCAGCAATCCCACAGCTTCAGCCTGGGTGGGGTGGGGCTTGGGGAGCTGGTGGCACAGCAGCCGCAGGATCCTAATGGCACGTCACAGTGTGGGTCCCGGAGATGTACATGCCTACTCCTGTACATTTTTTAGTCGAGTAGGTATCTGGTGGCCACAGGGCTGGGCAGAGCCAAGGTGGCCTCTAGCAAAGAATGTCAGGGTCCAAGGTAGGTGGGCCTTGTGGGGGACAGGCTGCGGCCACAAAGGTGACTATACCCTCTGCGGCCCGGGTCATGGCAACTCTGACAGGTGCAGTGCCCAGCAGGGCAGAAGAGTGGAATAGAGTTTTGGTGGAAACCCAGTTCTGAGAGAAGGTGAAATATCCCCTGTGATTCTCAGAAATCCTTGTGCGGGGAGAGGGGCGTCTGGCAACATCTTAAATTCCTGACTCAGAACGTGTGCTGGAGCAAGGATAACTTGGTCTCTACTTAGATAAGTAGCAGTCAGGGTAGAGATGGGATGGAATTCTTCACCTTCTCCATATTTCTCTGTAGGATCTATGAATTGTATCTATATATCTAAAGCACTATGTTCCATAAGGGTGTTCAGAGCTGACTTTCTGATCCTGTACACCTCCGCACAGCAAGAAACCCAGAGATCAAGAGAGGAAACCTCTCACCAAGACAAATAGGAGAGCCCATTTCTCCCTCTCTCCCAGCTAAGACCCCCCCCCCATTGTTGTGGGATGTGGTTACTATAGTGATGTGATAGAGAAAAATGAGAGAGAATTGAGAGTGACGTTTCAGTAACATAAGGCTTGAGCTGTATTTGTCTTGGGAGCTGAACTTGAGACATCACCTTACCTAATACCTATGATGCTGACATGCATCCTGAATCAGTAGTGTATCCCAAAAGTCTGCAGATCAGTCAGTCTCTGTCTTGGCTGTGGTTTCACCACTAAGGGAGAGGTGTCTGTAAGTGTCACACTGCAGGTGATAGGTAAGTGGCATGATGCCCACCTAGCATCAGGTACTGTTCTAGTAATACTGTGGTGAACAAGCCAGCAAAGCCCCTGTTCTCCTCGAGTTATATGCTCGTGGGTGGAGACAGAAAACTAAACAGGTGATACTGTATTTTGAATAGTAATAAATGCTGGGAAGAAAATTAAATGGGGTATAGGGATTGAGTGAACTTGGATTTCAGCTGACAGCAGTGCCTTTTGGAAAGAGAGTGGGATTTCAGATTCTATGGTAAGGCAAGGGACTGAATATGAATATGGTGGCCTCCAGACAGGACCACCCTGCTGGTGACTTGCATATAGCATACTGTAGAGAACCACTAAGCAGGCTTGTTGATCCTCCATCATTTAGAATATAGATTTATTATTCTGCTTACATTTGTATGGGAAAGAAATCATGTAATAGGTGAGCAAAACTAGTGAATCACCAACTACACTCTTCCATGTCCAGATTTAAAGAGCACTTGCATTTGGAAAATAGAAGGGAGAGAGGCAGAGTCCTTGACAAACATGAAATATCTCTCATTCCTCTAGAATTAGCAACCCAACGTGGGAATTGCTTAGCCTCCAAGAGCCACATTCCTTACTTGAGAGTTTTCTTGACCAGAGACTACCACAATTGTTCCAACATGTGCACCAAAGTATTGACAATAGCTACCAATCATATTTCTAATTATAGGGTCTTTATAAACATCATCTCTAATACCGCATTCAATTTAATAATCTGTAATCCAAGGCTCAGAAAAGTTAAGGAAGTTTCTCAAGTTTACATTGCTAATTAACAACATGAATGGATTACAACTCAAATCACATTGCAATCTATCATTCCTGCCAACCATGTGGTATCTTTTGCACCTTAAAGCTTTCTTTCTTTGTTACAGGTAGGAAATTCGAATGTCTTTGAGTGCATGGAGCCTGCATCAGGAACTCATATAGCTTAAAAAATCTGTAATGGCTCAATTCTTTCAGCTTTCCTCCTGCTAAAACCATTTTGCTAAGAATATTTATAAATTGAATTTGATTTTGTTTTCTTTAGTGTACATACAGAGATATCACAAATTTTAGAATAGACCAAATTTAACAACAGGAGGGAATTAAAGGTGCAAAGTATTTGCACAATCCATGCAAAATCACTCAACTCAGGTTGAAGATATGTAAGCTGAAGTCTACAGCCTATGTACACAGGAAAGAAAAGATAAGTTTCTGAAAATTTGTGGATAAAACTTAGAATGTCTACAATGTATGATATTGTATGCACAATTTTAAAAAGATTATGGCATGCATAGGTGATTCAAAATGAAATGATGTCATCATACTTCTCATGTTCTCCTTAAATCTAAAATCTTAACATCTTAAGGAAAGATTCTAAAACCAACAATGCATCCAGAGTGATAATAAGGTATTTGAGTTTTATGGTTGACACTTTTCCTCCAATTTGCCAAAACTCTGTGTTCAGAAGAACATGTCCATTTATTCTATATCGATTTACTCCTAGATCTTCTTTTGTCTTCCTGGGTTCTCACAACGAGTTAATGCTTCAAGATAAAGGAAAATTTTGAAAATAGAAAGACAGAACTCTTCTGTCAACCCAGCTCTCTCAGGCACACTTATCTGCTTCCCAGCTTAGGCCGAAGGTGATGTGAACATTGACCCAAACTTAGAGTTTAGCTTTAGGACCTGCTCAGGGTGATGACATTTTAAACTTTTTCACTTAACATTATATTATATTATAATTATATTACTTTGTCCTAGTATTATATTACTTTTTATAGTATATATTATATTACTTTTTACAGTATATATTATATTATACTACTTTGTCCTAGTAAATGGGGGAGGGGAATGATTTTGTTTAGTCATATTCTGCGGGGTAATAAATTCACTTTTCTTCCATGGTAACAAATTTCCTCCTCTTAATAGGGGATAAATTATTTGAAACACAGTCTTACATGTTTGGTGTTCCATTAGATCATGAATTCCTCAAGGAAATGGACAGCTTTGTCTCTGACATCTAGCACAGAGCATCACATGAAATTAACCCTCAATAAATTTTTATTGGTTGAGTTAATGAAATGGAGTAAGACTTACACCAATACATTTAGCAATTTATTTTTCCTTCTGAATACTTTGTCATTTTAATTAATAGTAACTCCCTCCCTCTAGCCACTCAAGCAAGACGAACAAGCACACAAACAAAAAGCCACCACCAGTGCCGTCAGTAAAATGGAGTCATCCTGGAATTTTTTTCTCATACCCCACATTCAATCTGGTGCAAATCTACCTGGTTCTACCCTAAACATATATCTTAGAATTCTGTCCCTTCTATTCTTCCTTCTTGCTACTGTGAAATTCCTTGTCCTCCTTTGCTAAGATTATTAAAATTGTTTCCCAACAGGTCAGTTCTGTATTTGTGTCCTTGTGGTCTGTTCATAACAGGGCAGCCTGTGTCGTCCTTTAAAATCTTAAGTTGCATCATGCCATCCTTGTACCAAATCATGATAGTGGTTTCTGACCATATTCAGGGTGAATCCCAGTAATTTCAATAGGACTGTGAGGCCCTGCGTGAGCCTGTGCCACGTGACCTCTCAAACCTCCTGCCTACCCTGCTTCCCTCACCTACTGTGCAGTGGCCACAGTGGCCGACTAGCAGTTCCTTGATCATACCAGGCCTGCTCCCTCCCAGGGCTTCTGCATTTGCGTTCCTTCTGCCTGAAACACTTCCCAGTATCCACACAAGTTATCCCTCACTTCACTGAGGTCTTTCCTCAAATGCAGTTCCTCAGTGAAGCTTTCCCAGGTAATGCTCTCAGACATCCACACTGCTCCCACCTAACCCTTCCCTGACTGTGTTTCTTCTTTATCACTTATTGCTATCTATGCCCTTATATATTTACTTATCTTTATGTTTCACCAGAAGCTTCTCTAGAAGTTCCATGAGGGCAAGGATTTTTATTTGTGTCTCCATCTGTTTGCTTTGCTTCCTTGTGTCATTTTTATGTGTTAGGAAAGGTATTCCTGTATTCCAGCAGTATACAACCCTCATCATCTTAATTTAGCAGCTCCAGGAAATAGAAGGATGGTTTCCCCCAATTCCTCTGGAAGAAAGTAGGAAGATTATTTCCTAGTGGCAAGATGATGTTCCATGTGATGATCTCAGGGTAAACTTGAGGGAAAGTAACTACGTTTACAGAAACATATGTTCTCATATTGACATTTTGAGTAAGAATAGAGTAGCCAGACACACGATGTTCTTCTAAGAATTTGGAACCACAAGAGACTTTCAGTGTCTGGGCTAAACATTCTGGAGACCTTAACATAGAAATGCAAATAGGAGTGGCTGGAGGGTGGGATGTACCAAAAAACCAAAGCCACTCTAGGCACAACTAGAACACAGGACATTCTAAAAGAGTTCATTGCTTGGAGATCTTTGCCCCAGATGATAAATATTTTTGCCTTGCATTTAACGAGTAAAATAGGGTATTTCAAGGCTCCTGGTGGGAAGTATAATTTTTGTCCCAAGTGAGATTTTTTTTTTTAATTTTTAAATTTGAATATAGTTGGCACATGTTACATTGGTTCCAGGTGTGCAAAATAGTGATTCAACTTCTCTATTATGCTCTGCTCACCACCAGCATAGCTACCATCGTTCCTATATAATGCTATTATAATATCATTGTCTATATTCCCTGTGCTGTACCATTTATTCCCAGGACTCATTCAAGCCAATAAGGGGTTAGTATCCAAAATACATAAAGAACTTATACAACTCAACACCCAAACACAAACAATCTGATTACAAAATGGGCTGAGGACCTAAATAAACATTTTTCTAAAGAAGACATACAAATGGGCAACAGACATATGAAAAGATGCTGAACATCACTCATCATCAAAGAAATGCAAATCAAAACCATAATGAGATATTACTTTATACCGGTCAGAATGGCTAAAATAAAAAAAGGACAAGAAATAACAAGTGTTGCTGAGAATGTGAAGAAAAAGAACTCTCATACACTGTTGGTGGGAATGTAAGTTGCTGCAGCCATTGTGGAAAACAGTATGGAGTTTCCTCGAAAAAATTAAAAATAGACATGCCATATGATCCAACAATTCTACTACTGGATAGTTACCCAAGTGAGATTTGATTGCAGAATGTATATATATTAACCCCCCCATTTCCAGATGTAAAAAACATAATGGCCTTTGGGCGAAAAGTATTAACAAAATTTAATATGATCATAATTTTCAGATTGAATGCACCCAACATGTTGAGTGTCTTTGACAGACACTTAAAAGCAAGGATCTCTTATGGTGCATAGTTCTTGGGTTAGTAGGTTTTAGATTGAGGATTTTATAAAGGCAGAGATAAAACACCTCAGAATCTATGATTTTTAGGCAGAGTTATAAAATATATTCCATGTGGAAAGATATCATTTTTATGTTCATAGCCACTACAGATGATATAGAGGCCTTTCTTGGGGACAGAGAATCCTCCAAGACCTTGCTGTTGGTTGGCTTCTAGGGCAGGTCCAGAGGCCAAGTAAACTGAGGTAAGGAGACACCCATTGCACTTGGGCTGCAAGGGGACTATAAATAAGTCTGAGGAGCTGCTAGGCCACAAGCCAGATTGAGGTGCGTTAAAAAGTGAAAGAAAGATGGGGGAAATTGAAGTATTCAACATAGACAACTCGCTTGAGGATTTGATATAGGAAAGAACAGAAGTGTGGGATGTTATAGCCAGACGGGAGTAAGGAGCCAAGAAAGTTTTCTTCAAAGCTGGGAGGTAAGAGAGCAAGTCTGTATGCTGATGGGAACGATCCAGGAGAAAAGGATGCAGAAGAGAAATAATTTAATGGCTGCATATATTTCCTGACAAAGGGAAGGAGGATGGGATCCAGTGCTTAAGTGGGAAGACTGGGTTTCAAAAAGGATCAGAGAAACTTCTCTCTTGGCATCAGGAGGAGGACTGAACATTTGCACACAGATGAAGGGTGGCACAGGTACACACCTTATGATTGGCTGGTTTCATTTCCTCAGTGAGGTCATCATGTATGGGAGGGGATACAGCCTTCCCAGAAGTGTCTCTCAGGAAGCAGGTAACTTCCCTGTATCTCAATTTCCTAATCTGTGGGATGGAGATAGTATTAATGGTTGTTGTAAAGATTGATAATCCATGTAAAAAAGTTAGCTCAGTTCTTAGCACATAATCCTACAATAAATGCTGGTGATTTTTTTTCTCTTATGAATAGACAGCCTCATCTTTACCATCATTGAGGAGGAAGCTCTATAATTTCACATCACGGTATAAACCAGGGTTGAGGAAGGGGCATGAGCATTAGTGTTTATAGTAGAGTGAGAGTAGAGGGAGGTTTGGTAGAAATTGGATCTGTTCAAACATATATGGTGTTAGGATTGATAAAGCTGATAGTTGTTAGGACATTATAATTTCAAAGACTCTTGGAATAGTGTGTGAATAAAAACTGCACACAGATTGCAAAAAAAAAAAACCAACTGAAAAGAGACAGTATTTATTATTAGTTAAAACATTTGCTTAGAGGTGTAAAAAATTTTACATCTATTTTAGGCTATGAATGTGTGTTGGATTTGGTTGAGTCTGCATATTTGAAAACTTTTTATAATCTGGGAAGTTACTCAGCAAAACAAGAGTGTATGTCATGAACAAGATTTCATTTAAGTCAAGCAAAGATTTATATATTGCCTTTCACTTAGAAAGACTTCGTTATGAGTATTTTGAAATGAACATGTCAGAGCTGCATTTATGATTTCTTTGCGTTATTAAGATTTCTCTGTCTGATGATCCTGAAAGGCAAGATTTTTGGAATTACTCTCATCAAAGCAGCTGTCCTGGCTTTGGATACAGGCTTAGTTTGAGAGGTGAAAGTGAAAAGGATCTTATAGCCTCAATCAATACATACTTCACCATTAAATTCAGCTGCTTTTGATGTTTGAAAAAAATACACTCAGCCATTTAAAAATGTTATTTCCATGAGTGCCTGGGTGGCTCAGTCAGTTAAGTGTCCAACTCTTGGTTTCGGTTCTGGTTGTGGTCTCAGGGTCCTAGGATTGAGCCCTGCGTCAGGCTCCATGCTCAGCGGGGAGCATGCTTGAAGATTCTCTCCCTCTGCCTCTCCCTGCACTTGTTCACACGCTCTCTCTCTCTAAAATACATAAATAAATCTTTTAAAAAATGTTATTTTCATCTGTCACATAGATGTCAAAAGTTTTGAATGCCATAATGAAGTAAAAATATTGATATCAAATATATTGATATTGATATATTGATATAAAATATCAAAAATATTGAGGGGAGCCTGGGTGGCTCAGTTGGTTAGGTGCTGACTCTTTGTTTTGGCTCAGGTCATGATCCCAGAGTTGTGAGATCGAGCCCTGAATTGGGCTCTGTGCTCAGAGTGGAGTCTTCTTGAGATTCTTTGCTTCTCCTTCTCCCTTTGCCCCTCCTCCCCCACACTTTCTCACTCAAAATAAACAAATAAAATCTTAAAAAAAATATTGATACACTTCTATGTTTACTCTTTTAAGGAATGCTGCTTTTCAATTTCTTCCTCCCTTCCCTCCTTTTTCTTTCTTTGTAGATTTTTGTATTCTTTTATCTTAAGCACGACTTTAAACTCAGATCACCCAACTACAGGACATTGGAACTGAAGGAATGTTTCTTTTTTAATCTGAATTTATCAAAGTAAAAAGGCAGCAAAAATAACTTCTAGATGGTAGTAATAATCTGACATGGCTATATAACATGTGTAGAATATGAAGCAACTTACTAATTTTACACTGAGATTTTCAAATTGTGTCTTTCTTAACAAAATGTTAAATATAAATTATCTTAAATGGGACCATTTTATTGCCTTTACCTTTCTAACTTTTCTGTTTCCCATCCTGGACAAAGTCTTGACCAATTTTGTTCTACGTACTCTAGTATTTATTTTAGGATACCGCATATGAAATTCAAAATAGTATTTCAGGAGCACCTGGGTGGATCAGTTGGTTAAGCGACTGCCTTCGGCTCAGGTCATGATCCCGGAGTCCTGGGATTGAGTCCCACATCGGGGTCCCTGCTCAGTGGGGAGTCTGCTTCTCCCTCTGACCCTAACCCCTCTTGTGCTCCCTCTCTCTCAAATAAATAAATAAAATCTTTTTAAAAAATAGTATTTCAACTACCAATTAATACCATTAAAATCAGTGAATACTGCCCAAGCCCTGTAGACCTCACAGGGAAAATAAAGGCTATAGGTGGACATTATCTCAGCCTCTTACCCATGTTATCCCCTGGCCATCCCCTTCCCATCAGTGTCAGTGGGAGAAATGACTTATCCCTGTCCTGTCCATGTGTCCTTGATTCCTTTAGAGCCTGCGCTATTGATTATTTCATCTTCTACCTCTTTACAGTGTTTGTCACACTATTATTTATTTTTAAGAATTTAAAAACATCTATTGTTTGTCTCTAATCTAATTCCTCATTTAGCTATCAAAGATAGCTAGGAGCTATTTTTCTCCATCTCCTACAAAATGGGAGTCTAAAAGAGTGTTCTTTTACTGAGTCCACTGACACCTGTTTCAGCCTTCACAAATTCACTAAAATTATCCCTATTCATGACCTTCTAGTTGTTAAATTCAATGAACTTCATCTGACACCAGTGGGAATAACCATTCAAAATTGCCAGCTACAGGTAAGAGAAGGTTGTAAGATCAAGAAGAAAGTATTTCCAAATAAGATCCATCATTTTCCTCTGAGAAATAACCATCTGCAAAAAACATGTGGGTTTGGTCCTGTCCTTCATCACTGGATTATAGCAATAGTTAAATGCTTATAAAACATCTGAACAGAGTCTGCTTTTCCTTCTGGGTCTTTTTTTCTTCTCAAAAATGAACTGGAGGGTATGATATACACAGCACATTTCTCTCTTCTGCTCATGTATGTGACTATCATTGGGCTTCTGCAGCAAGCATGGTCAACGTGAGCAAGTTACCTATAGTTTATACAAGACAGACAAGTTCCATGGACATTGTCCATTTGTAGCTGGGGAAGGGTCTCTGAATTGCTCTTTTTACCTGGACATGATCTGAATACCCATAAGAGCTCCTGGGTGGAGCAGTAGAATTTAAGCAGTGTTTAAAACCAGACTGCAGGCTCTGGAACCAGACTGCCTGGTGGATGGCACAGTGCTGCAACTTGGGTATGTTACTTAACATCCCATGTCTGAGTTTCCTAATCTGTAAAATAGAAATAATTGTAATAAGTTATTATTGTGTTAAAAGAGATGTAAAGCTTTTAGGAAAGAACCTGATATCTAGTAAGCACTCAATAACCTTTAATTGGTATTAGTATAAGAATTAAAATTGGAATTAGGATGAGGATGAAAATAGCATGAGCGTTTGTATTAGCATTATTACTGGGCTGGTTTTAGGCCTGCCAGTGAAACCCCATGTCTAAATTTGGGAAGAAAGATGAAGAAAGAGGAGACCAGAAATCACAGCAAAAATGGGTGAGGTCACAATAAATGATAATTATTTATGTGGAGACTACATTAATACACATATTAAGTCAGGATATATCTGCCTTTAAATGATAAGTAGATGTTTTACAAATATCGCATATCTTCATAGTCAAGAAATTCCAATTGGTTTGAAATACAAAATCTCAACCATAAACCTTCTAATATCTTTTGGGTGCATTTCATGTTCTACTCTGTTGAGTAACTTACCTGCCGGCATTTAAAATAGTAAATTAATAGGTATTTTAAAAGGCTGACAAAAAGACATTTCTATTCTACCTAGTTTCTAAAGAACCTGAGGTTATGGAGAGCCCTTTTAAAAATTATATTTCCATAAACCATACTAAGTTGTTAGTTTTCTATTATGTCAGATATTGCTCTTTGTGTAAATACGAATACAAATTTTCCACTAAATAACAGTGTGCAAAGTATTAGTCATGACTCGTTTTCTTCATTTACAAAACAAGGGGGTATACTAATGAGAGGAGCTCTCACATCTCTTGCAGTGTTATTATTGACTATGTGACTCTGGGTGTAAAACAGTTACACGGACATATCCTCAAGTTACTCTTGAGTTATTGTTGCCAGAGGGTGCTGTAATCACATTCTGTAGAAAAAAAAATCATGGGTCAATCAAATGGAAATTTGCTGTTGGTTTTCAACTTAAATTCTAAGCAGATAGTGGTTTCACAAGGAATTTAAAATGTCCTTGATGGGGCCTTTGGGTGGTGTAGTTGGTTGAGCCTCCAACTCTCGGTTTTGGCTCAGGTCATGATTTCGGGGTCCTGAGATCGAGCCCCACATGGGGCTCCATGCTCAGCGCAGAGTCTGCTTGAGACTGTCTCTCCCCCTCAGTCTCTCCCCCCACCCACACTCTCTCGCTCAAATAAATAAATCTTAATAAATAAATAAATAAATAAATAAATAAATAAAATGTCCCTGACGTTGACATTGTTCTAATCACAAAAGCACTGTGTTGGAGAGAGCAAAGAGAACAAAAACAATACAGTAGTTACAGTGGAAGAGAAGAGAGCTATAGCATCAGGCAGCTCAAGTAGTACCTGTGATTGGCTTCTGAGCCAGATCGTATAGTCGGAGCACACACTTAATTGTTTCCAGATTTCCATGATATAATGAAAGAAGTTTGAAAATAAAGAGACCCTCATATTAGTGTTAGAAACGAGAGAGGGGGGAAACTTGACATTGGTGTTTTTTCGAATTTCGTCAATTTTGAGATCTGGCTGGAGTCAGTGTGAAATAAAAGTCAACCCAATTCACAATGCCATAGTAAGGAAAAACTAACCAAATAATCAAGGGACCTCAAAAGAATTCTACACATCCTCTTTCTGTACAATGATGGCTACTGAAACAAAAATACAATCACTTGAAAATTAAAATAACATTCTCTAAAATAATGATTTGGTAGAGAGGAAGTAACTACAATCATTGATGGCTTATAAGATAAAGGAAAATACTGCATATAAAATTTTATAGGATAGATCAAACATAGGACTCCAATGAAAATATATGGCTTTAACTGTTTTCCCTACTTAATAAGAAAAAATGAAAAAAGAAAAAACTCAAAAATTTAGC
This sequence comes from Phoca vitulina, assembly GCF_004348235.1. Taxonomy (NCBI): domain Eukaryota; kingdom Metazoa; phylum Chordata; class Mammalia; order Carnivora; family Phocidae; genus Phoca; species Phoca vitulina. Next base: position 76,467,126 of record NW_022589708.1, read on the forward strand.
TTTAGTTTTTTTCCTGCTGTCTTATTGGTAGCATTCTGACCACCAAATGCTCTACAAACAGCTTTTCCGTAGCGAACAAGACAGGGCACTCAGCTAGCTTTCGGCCTGGGTCTCCACCATGCCTCCCATTCTCCTTTACCACTCTGAATAGTGGAGGCTTGTCCTGGGCTCCCACCTGTTACACACTCTAATGGTTTCATCTATTTCTATGGCTTTAGTAACCTCTGACATGTGATTGTAGCTCACTGTTGTATTTCAAAAGGCAGTCCTTTCACTAAATATTTAAATGCTCATTTCTGTCACCTCCCCTTTTACCACCTTAACCCGAGTTTTTGTCATTTCTTATTTAAATAACCTCAGAAAAAAATCTCTGGCATTTATTCTTGTCACCCTCTGCTTGATTCTCCAAGATTAGTCAGAAGGAAATTTTAAAATATGCAAATATAATGTACCACTCTGCTACTTAAAGCTTCTCAATATGTTGCCACTGTTTTTATGATAGAGATAAACATTTTTAAACATGGCCTATGATGTCCTTTATAATGTGGTCCTTGCTTATCCGCCCAGGCTCATATTGAGGCCTTCTTCCCCTTGTCCATTGTTGTATCTTCTTTTGGTGACTGGAACCTGTCAGGTGGAACGTGTTAATTGCTGGACTCATAAATTTTTGCAGCATATTCCTTTCTCTTTCAGTAAATACACAGAAAAAAATCTACTAAAACTTACCTAAAGTCTAAAGTATTTGATATATTTTTCATATTTTTGTTATTCTATTTAGCTATTATTCCATTATTGCCAAGGCCGATCCTAGAGTTCATACTCATATACACTTATATTTACTGAATACCATGTTTTTAACCTACTTCTTGCTTTGTAAATAGTTTGTTATTTTAGCTGTGCGTTATACCGTATTACTTAGGACCTCTGTGTATAATGACCTTTGTTTTCCTGTGCCTCTTCTATATCCCTTCTTGTGGCCACCCCTGACTCACCATCTCATGAAGCGATACAAACACCATGGCGCAGACGGCATTCATTCTAAGTCAGTTTTTACAACACCCCCACACCTTTTTATCACCTCTTATAGAGCAAATTGAGTGAAGACAAATTAAATACTGAGGGATAGATCTGGTGGGTAGGTGTGAGCTTTGCTGAACCACAAACATTGTGATATCTAAGGTTTGGTTGCTCCATCCCCAGAAGACTCACTTTTTGCCTCTTGGGGAGGCAAAAAGGCTCCCCTGACCAGGGAGCTGTAAGCTGAATAATTCCTGGAATTCACACGAGGTGGGAATACCTTTCATTTCTTTTTTTTTTAAAGATTTTATCTATTTGACAGAGGGAGACACAGTGAGAGAGGGAACACAAGCAGGGGGAGTGGGAGAGGGAGAAGCAGGCTCCCCGCGGAGCAGGGAGCTGGATGCCAGGCTCGATCCCAGGACTCTGGGATCATGACCTGAGCCGAAGGCAGATGCTTAATGACCGAGCCACCCAGGGGCCCGGGGAATACCTTTCATTTTCAAAGTGTTAGCGTAAACACCTGGGGCACTCAGGAGAGATACTAGAGTGATACTCTAAACCTGCCTTTAAAAGCTTGATAAATGTCAAGGGGTTAACTTGCTGTGTAAGTCATATAATTGCTTGCCAGAATGAAGTCCAACATTCTATAAAGAAATAAAAACATCCAGCATTTGATAAATAATAGATAAAATGTCCACTTTCTAAAAAAGACTGTTAGACACTGCAAGAATAGGAACATGTGACCTATAAACAGGAGCGAAATAGTCAATAGAAATAAATCCAGAAATAAAACAAATAATAACATTAGTTACAAGGTCCTTAAATTAGTTATTAAAAACATGCTCAAATTAAAGGAAAATATGAATATAATATCAAGAGAAATAAAATGGGGGCGCCTGGGTGGCTCAGTCCTTAAGCGTCTGCCTTCAGCTCAGGTCATGATCCCAGGGTTCTGGGATCGAGCCCCACATCGGGCTCCCTGCTCTGCGGGAAGCCTGCTTCTCCCTCTCCCACTCCCCCTGCTTGTGTTCCCTCTCTCGCTGTGTCTCTCTCTGTCAAATAAATAAAATCTTAAAAAAAAAAAAAAGAGAAATAAAATGTATAAAAAGAAACAAATGGAAACTCTAGAACTGAAAAAGCAATCTCTGAAATAAAAATTTCACTGGGTGAGATAAACACCAGACTAGATAGCTATGGAAGAAAAACTCAACTCAAAAACAATTAGAAACTGAAAGCAAACTGAAGCAAAGAAAAGAGATAAGAAAATAAAACAAAACCAGCAAGTAAAATCAGAGTCTCAGTGACCTGTGAGACAACATAAAGCAATCTAGCATTCATTTAATCAAAGACCTCAAGAAAGGAAGGTAAAAAAGGAAAGAATGGCCAAAGTATTTTACAAATTTGATAAATACCATAAATATGTAGATCCAGGAAACTTAATATGCACCAACCCATATAAACAAAAAGAAGACCACACTGTCATACAGCTTAATTAGGTTGCTGAAAACCAGGGATAAAGGGAAAAAAAATCTTCACAGTCACAGGAAAAAAAAGGCCATATCACATACAGAGGAATGAAGCTAACAATGATGAGAAACTCCTTGCCAGATACTATGCTGGGCAGAAGATAATAAAACATCTGTAACATGCTAAAAGAAAAAAAAAAAGAAAGTCAAACTCAAACTTTATACCCAGTGAAAATATTTTTCAAAAATAAAGGCCACAATAAAATAGATTTGCAAGGATGTGGATGGAGCTAGAAAGTATTATGCTAAGTGAAATAAGTCAGTCAGAGAAAGACAAATACTGTATGATTTCACTCACATGTGGAATTTAAGAAACAAAACAAATGGGCAAAGGGAAAAGAGGGCGGCAAACCAAGAAACAGACTCTTTTTTTTTTTTAAATTTTATTATGTTATGTTGTCACCATACATCATTGGTTTTTGATGTGGTGATCCACGATCCATTGTTTTCATATAACACCCAGCGCTCCATGCAGTACGTGCCCTCCTTAATACCCATCACCGGGCTAACCAATCCCCCCACCCCCCTCCCCTCTAAGACCCTGTTTATTTCTCAGAGTCCATAGTCTCTCATGGTTCATCTCTCTCTCCAATTCCCCCCCCCCATTTTTCCCTTCCTTCTCCTAATGTCCTCCATGCTATTCCTTATGTTCCACAAATAAGTGAAACCATATGATAATTGCCTTTCTCTGCTTGACTTATTTCAAGAAACGGACTCTTAACCATAAGAACAAGCTGATGGCTACCAGAGGGAAGGTGGGTGGGGGGGTGGGAGAAATAGGTGGTGGGGAGTAAGGAGGGCACTTGTTGCGATGAACACCAGGTATTGTATGTACAGAAATGCTGAATCACTATATTGTACACCTGAAACTAATATCACACTGTCTGTTAACTGGAATTTAAATAAAAACTTAAAAAAAAAAAGAATGAAGGCAACATAAGGATTTTCTCATACAATTAAAAACAGGGAATTATGGCCAGCAGATCTGTGTTGAAAGAGATGTTCAAGAAGTTTCCTCAGTGTGAAAGGAAATAATACAATATGGAAACTTGGATGTACACAAAGAAATGAAGAGCAGTGGAAATATTAAATATGTAGATAAATGTAAAAGACATTTCTCCCTCATTAAAACATATCTTCAGAAGATAGCTGTTTCTTAATAAAAATGATAACAATATATAGTGGAGTTTGTAACATGTAGAAATAAAAAGGGTAACAATAGTACAAAGGACCGGTTGTGAGAAAAAGCATACTGATGTGAGGTTCTTATATTATTCACACTGTGATAAAATACTATTAAAAGACCTGGATAAGTTAGAGATTCATACTATAATCCTTACAGCAACCAATGGAAAACAAAACCAAGAGGTATATGAAGCCAATAGTAAAAACTGAATGAAATTGTAAGAATTTTCAGTCCAAAAAAATGCAAAGAAAAATGGAAGAACAACAAAAAAGATAAGGCAAATAAAACAAAAAATAAGGTAGATTTAAACCCAAGTATTTGTGTGGGTATGTGTATATGTGTATGTAAAGGGTTTAAATACTCCAGCATGTATGTCTACAAGATGTTTTTTAAAATCCTTCTTTTATAAAGAAATGGATACGTGAAAACCAAGAAGACTGATTAAGATACATCATGCAGACACAAATCACGAGAAAACTGGAGTGGTTACATTAAAATCTGAAAAAGTACAATTCACAGCAAGAAATATTGTCAGGCAATAAACAGTACCATTTGAAAAACACAAAAAGGTCAATCCAACAAGAAGACATAACTGTTTAAAATGTGTGTATAACTAATAGTAGAAATTAAAAGATATTCAAAGAAGAACAAAATTTATAACTATAGAGAGGAATAAATACTTCTATCTCAGAAATTAATAAAATAAGAACACAGATAGTAAACTATAAATTAATGAACAAAGCTATCTACCAAGTTGATCAAATTGACACTTATGTATCACTTCATTCAAGAGAACCATAATATACCTTCTTTAAAAATGCACATGGAATTTGCACGAAGTATAGACCATATGCTGTATTATAAAGCAAGTCTCAATAGTTAAAAAAAATTGAATTATAGAGTATAATCTCTGACCACAATGGGATTATATTAAAAACAGAAAAGTAAAGGATATCTAAAATTTCCAAATGTTTGAAAATTAAATAGCACAATTTTAAATGACCTTTGGGTCAAAGAAGATATCAAAAGGGAAATGATAAAATATTTTGAAGGGAATGATAATGAAAAAATGCAACTGGGAAAACAGTAAATTCCAATGTGTGTGATTCATGTAACCTTTACTTAGAAGGCAATTTATAGCTTTAAACTTGGAGGCAAATATTTTACAATATGCACGAACCAGAAAACAAAAATAATAAATTAGACTTTATCAAAATTATCAAAATTAATCAAAATGTTTCTCCTTCTAAAGGTACAATTAAGAAAATGAAAAGGGAAGCCATTGGCTGGGAGAAAACATTTGTTACATACTATGGTAGGCTGAATCATGGCCCCCAAGGATGTCCCTGTCCTAATCCCCAGAACCTGTGTTCCCTTAAATGGTAAAAAAGACTTTACGATGGAGAGATTATGTCAGATTATTTGAGTAAACTTGATGTAAACACAAGAGTCGTTATGCAAGGGCTGGTGACAGTGAAAACAGAAGAGAGATTTGAAGATGCTACACTGTTGGTTTTGAAACTGGAAGAAGGGTCCATGAACAGGGGTGCAGCTGGTCTCCAGAAGACGGAAAAGGAAAGAAATGGAACCCCCCTAGAGCCTCTGGAGAAGAATGTAGCCATGCCAACACCTTGACTTTATTTTTTTTTATTTTTTATTTTTTTAAAGATTTTATTTATTTATTTGACAGAGAGAGACAGCGAGAAAGGGATCACAAACAGGAGGAGCTGGAGAGGGAGAAGCAGGTTCCCCGCTGAGCAGGGAACCCAACGTGGGGCTCCATCCCAGGATACTGGGAACATGACCTGAGCTGAAGGCAGAAGCTTAATGACTGAGCCACACAGGCACCCCTAACACCTTGACTTTAGCCCTGTAAGACTTAATTTTGGACTTGTGACTTTCAGAACTTCGTGTTGCCTCTAGGTTTATGGTAATTTGTTACAGTAGCAATGGTAAATATTATACTTAATCTTACAAAGCACTCATATTCAGAATATAAAAAGTAGTTTCACAACTCAATTATGAGAAGAAAACTAATTTAAAAATTGACAAAATATTTGAATAGATCTTACACAAAGAAGACATATGAAAGATGTTCAGTGTCACTAGTCATCAATGAAATATCTAAAATGCTGCCACACATCTACTAGAATGGGTAAGATTTAAAATGCAGACACTAACAAGTTTTGAATTGCGTGTGGGACACTGGGACACTTGTAAGTTGCTGCGAAATGTATAATGGTACAACTGATTTGGAAAATGTATTGGAAATTTCTTATAAAGTTGAACATACACTTACCATATGACCCAGCAATTCCACTATTTGGTCTTTACCAAATAAAACTAAAAACATATGATACACAAAGGCTTGTAAATGAATATTTGTAGAAACTTTATTCATAATAGTTAAAATCTGGAAATAACTCAAAATGTATCAGATGGTAAACGGATTTTTAAAAAATGTGATTTATCTATTCAAAGAAAAAGAACTCAGTGATAAAAGGAACAGAATAATATATGCAATAATATAGATGAACTAAAAAAAAATTACACTGAGTGAAAGAAGGCACAATAGAGTCCATAATGCATCATTTCATTCATGAGATTCTAGAAAAGGCACAATTAATCCATGTTACAGAAAGCAGATCAGTAGTTCCTTGGGCCAGTGATAAGGATGGGAGGGAACCAATGCTAATCTGTCTGATGAAGCTTTTTGGAATGATGCAAATGTTCTGTATCTTGATGGTGTTGGTGGTTACACAGATGCATACATTTGTTATATATTATCAAATTGTTCATTTAGAATGGGTCGGTTATATATATATATATGTCTGCATATATATCATAGTTCATAAAGTTTAAAAAGAAAAAAGAAAGAAAATCTAAATGGCTACAAGAAAAAAAAAACCCATAAATCTCTGTCTTCTTTTATCTTTCCAATTAGTTCTGCCTGACTGTGCTTGAGAACTTTCCAGTCTCCTGCCCACTGTTCTGTGCTCATAAGTAGAGAAAGTGTATGTCGACTCTGTTTCCTCTTTCGTTTTCATCCAAACTGTGCAGAATTTGGTGAATGTTCTCCTGATTTTGCACTGTGGAGTTAGGATCACACCCTAATTTCAGTATTGATGGTGGGGCGCCTGGGTGGCTCAGTTGTTGGGCATCTGCCTTCGGCTCGGGTCATGAGCCCAGGCTCCTGGGATCGAGGCCCGCATCGGGCTCCTTGCTCTGCGGGAAGCCTGCTTCTCCCTCTCCCACTCCCTCTGCTTGTGTTCCCTCTCTCGCTGTGTCTCTCGCTGTCAAATAAATAAATAAATAGATAAATAAATAAATTTCAGTATTGATGGTGTTTTCTTCCCCATTTTTGACTTCATTTTGTGTACTTTAGTGGTTTGTTCAAGTAGAAGATAAAACAAATGAGTACTACTTTCCTATTTTCCCATATGGGCGACAAAAGTGAAAATTGTCTCTTAAAACTTAGAATAACAAGTTTTTGTTAATTGTCCCTAACATTTAGCAGGATAATAACTTGATTTCACTGCATTTTAACATTTACTAGGCATTATATGGGGATTCAAGCATAGCATGAACTGAAAACAAAAGTAAAATTATTATGTAAAACCACTGTGCCAAGGGAAGACGAGATCACCTGAATTTATATTTTGACTTCATGTTCTTATGTGGGTTTGGATTTCTCATAATGTTGCTTATATTCTTTTTGTTCCTCAAAGATTTTATTTATTTATTTGAGAGAGCACGAGAGCCCACGAGTGGGGGGGGAGGGGGGAGGGGCAGAGGAAGAGGGAGAAGCAGACTCCCCACTGAGCGCAGAGGCAGATCCCAGGTCCCAGGACCCCGAGATCATGACCTAAGCCGAAATCAGACAATCAGCTGAGCCACCCAGGCGCCCCATGTTGCTTATATTCTTATCCCTTTTGGCATCATCTTAGCCACTTGGTGTGGTCTTGCTTTTTGTTCGTTGTCCATCTGAATGTTGAGGCATAAAATGCTTTTTCAGGAAAGGTTCTAGGAGTGTGACTTTTTAAACAACTGTAAAGCTGTATTTCTTGAATTTTAGATTACTAACATATATTTTTAAAATCACCCTAAATATCAAATTATTTAGATTAAAGAATTTTGGGGCACCTGGGTGGCTCAGTCGGCTAAGTGTCAGCCTTTGGCTCAGGTTGTGATCCCAGAGTCCTGGGATGGAGCCATGCATCGGGCTCCCTGCTCATCGGGGAGCCTGCTTCTCCCTCTCCTTTTGCCCCTCTCCCTGCTCCTGCTCTCTCTCTCTTTCTCTCACTCGCTCTCTCTCTCAAAAAAAAAAAAAACTTTCTTAAAAAAAAAAAGAATTTTTGTGTGTGTCTTGGATTCAAATCTATAGGCAGAACAAACTGAACAGTTACACTGATGTATTATTAACTCTCTTGAAATAAAATTCTCAGAAAAATAATTTGCCATCCAGTTATTTCCTTTACTAAACTGGCAGTTTTGATGTTATTTTTAAAATCATGAGAATAGGTTAAACGTGCTTTTGTGACGTACTGATTTACTTTGAGAAGTTTTCAATACTCAAAATCTGGAATAAACCTGAATTCTTTCTTGATAGAAACATTTACATTATTCACTATATTAACCATGGGCCCATGAAGCTATAGGATGTCACCCATATGTTCAAGGGGCACAATGATGCAGTCACAGCACGTTTGGGAAAGTGCCTGTGGTACTTCATTAAGATGTCCAACTCCTCTAGATGTAAGATACAATTTTCACCTATTACCAGTTGACAGTCTTCCCAATTGGATTTGTTGGAACATTTCTACGGTCTGATTTCACCTGAGGCAAGATTCCAACAGTCTTAATTTAGGACCCATTAGAGATAACTGTAGCAGGTGTTTCTGCTCCTATCAGCCCTAACAATTTCCCACACCAGCCAAATTGGCTCTTGATGTGTTTATGCAAAGACTGCTTGGAGTAATGTATCACAACATAATGGAAGAGGGAAGGGATTTATTCTGAGAGAACATAAATCAAACTAACTCTCAGAGATATTATCTTGCTAATAATGAAGAGGAGAATTGTTACTATTATTGTTGTAAAGAATTATTCGTATGTGGTTGGTTAAAAATTAGAGCTTCCTTTAGGAGTATGTGTCTTTAAAGATCTGGATCCACACATATTGTGCTTTGTTTACGAGTTTTCAGGATTTGGAATCAAGAAGATTGTGTTTGAGTCTGTGCTCTGCCTGTAATGGGTTATACATTCTTAGGAAATTTCTGTCATTCATTTAAACCTTAATTTCCTTATTATTAAAATAGACTTTAGTTAAATCTTTTCTAAATTTCCAATAGAGTTTCTTGTATTTATTAAGTGAGATGGAAAATCCTTTAGTAAAAGGTAGAAGACTAATACGTAAAAATGCAAGGAATGCAGCTGTATTTTTACTGAATTTTTACACACGGTATTGATGGGGCACTTTGATATACGTAACTTAATTGTTTTATTTTTTTAGCAGGAAAATTGACCTAATACTTTTAAGTCTTTTTTTTCTTTAAGATTTTATTTATTTATTTGTTAGAGAGAGAGTGCGAGAGAGCATGTATAGGGGTAGGGACAGAGGGAGAAGCAGGCTCCCCGCTGAGCAGGAAGCCCGACGGGGGGACTCGATCCCAGGACCCTGGGATCATGACCTGAGCCAAAGGCAGACGCTTAACCGACTGAACCACCCAGGTATCCCTTAAGTTTTTTTATTGTGGTAAAAAACACATGAGATCTACCCTCCTGACAAAAATTTAAATGTACACTATTGTTAACTATAAGCACTGTGTTTTACATCAGATTTCTAGAACTTTTTCATCTCGTGTGATTAGAAACTCTTTACCCATTGACCACAAATTCCTTATTTTTCCCTCCTCCCAGCTCCTGGCAACTGCCATTCTATTTTCTGTTTCTATGAGCTTGACTAGTTTAGAGGCCAAACATGGGTGGAATCATACAATATTTCTCTTTTTGTGATTGGCTTATTTCACTAGGCATAATGTCCTCAAGGTTCTTGCATGTTGTGGCATATGACAGGATTTCCTTATTATTATTATTTTTTGTGTGTGTGGCTCAATAATATTCCACTGTATGCATATACCACATTTTCTTTATCCATTCATCCATTAATGGACATTCATGCTTTTTCCACCTCTTGGCTATTAAGAATAATGTAGCAATGAACTCCAGAGTGCAAATATCTCTTCAAGACCATGCTTCTAATTATTTTGAGAGTATACCCAGAAATGGAATTGCTGGATCACATGGAAGTTCTATTTTAATTTTTTTGAGGAAACTCTATACTGTTTTCTACAGTATTTGTATTATTTCATATTCCCACTACCAGTGTAAAGGGTTCTAATTTCTCCATATCCATGCTAAAACTTGTTATCTCTTATCTTTGATAATAGCTACCTTAAAGGGTGTGAGGTGATAACTTATTATGGTTTTGATTTGCAGGGCCCTGATGATTAGTGATGTTGAGAATCTTTTCATGTACTTGTGGGCCATTTGTATGTCTTCTTTGGATAAATGTTTAATCAACTTCTTCACCTACTTTAAAATCAGTTTGGTTTTTTTTTGCTATCAAATTATAGGAGTTTTAAAAATACATATTTTGGAGATTAATCCCTTATCAGATATATGGTTTGTAAATATTTTTCCTCATTTCATAGGTTGCCTTTTCACACTGTTCATTGTTTTTTTGCTCTGCAGAAGCTTTTTAGTTTGATGTAGACCCATTTGTCTATTTTTTAAAAAAACTTTTTATATTGTTATGTTAATCCCCATACATTACATCATTAGTTTTAGATGTAGTGTTCCATGATTCATTGTTTGTGCATAACAACCAATGCTCCATGCAGAACGTGCCCTCTTTAATACCCATCACCAGGCTAACCCATCCTCCCCCTCTCCCCTCTAGAACCCTCACTTTGTTTTTCAGAGTCCGTCGTCTCTCATGGTTCGTCTAACCCTCCGATTCCCCCACCCTTCATTCTTCCCCTCCTGCTATCTTCTTCTTTTTTTTTTTCTTAACATATATTGCATTATTTGTTTCACAGGTACAGATCTGAGATTCAACAGTCTTGCACAATTCACAGCACTTACGAGAGCGAATACCCTCCCCAGTATCTATCACCCAGTCAGCCCATCCCTCCCACCCCACCCCCCACTCCAGGAACCCTCAGTTTGTTTCCTGAGATTAAGAACTCATATCAGTGAGGTCATATGATACATATCTTTCTCTGATTGACTTATTTCGCTCAGCATAATACCCTCCAGTTCCATCCACGTCGTTGCAAATGGCAAGATCTCATTCATTTTGATGGCTGCATAATATTCCACTGTATATATATACCGCATCTTCTTTATCCATTCATCTGTTGATGGACATCTTGGCTCTTTCCACAGTTTGGCTATTGTGGACATTGCTGCTATAAACATCGGGGTGCATGTACCCTTCGGATCCCTACTTCTGTATCTTTGGGGTAAATACCCAGTAGTGCAATTGCTGGATCATATGGTAGCTCTATTTTCAACTTTTTGAGGAACCTCCATACTGTTTTCCAGAGTGGCTTCACCAGCTTCCATTCCCACCAACAGTGTAGGAGGGTTCCCCTTTCTCGGCATCCCCGCCAACATCTGTCATTTCCTGACTTGTTAATTTTAGCCATTCTAACTGGTGTGAGGTGGTTATCTCATTGAGGTTTTGATTTGGATTTCCCTGATGCCAAGTGATGTTGAGCAATTTTTCATGTGTCTGTTGGCCATTTGGATGTCTTCTTTGGAAAAATGTCTGTTCATGTCTTCTGCCCATTTCTTGATTGGATCATTTCTTCTTTGGGTGTTGAGTGATAAGTTCTTTATAGATTTTGGATACTAGCCCTTTATCTGATATGTCATTTGCAAATATCTTCTCCCATTCTGTCGGTTGTCTTTTGGTTTTGTTGACTGTTTCTTTTGCTGTGCAAAAGCTTTTTATCTTGATGAAGTCCCAATAGTTCATTTTTGCCCTTGCTTCCCTTGCCTTTGGCGATGTTTCTAGGAAGAAGTTGCTGCAGCTGAGGTCGAAGAGGTTGCTGCCTGTGTTCTCCTTTAGGATGTTGATGGACTCCTGTCTCACATTGAGGTCTTTCAACCATTTGGAGTCTATTTTTGTGTGTGGTGTAAGGAAATGGTCCAGTTTCATTCTTCTGCATGTGGCTATCCACTTTTCCCAACACCATTTGTTGAAGAGACTGTCTTTTTTCATCGGACATTCTTTCCTGCTTTGTCAAAGATTAGTTGACCATAGAGTTGAGGGTCCATTTCTGGGCTCTCTATTCTGTTCCATTGATCTATGTGATTGTTTTTGTGCCAGTACCATACTGTCTTGATGATGACAGCTTTGTAATAGAGCTGGAAGTCCGGAATTGTGATGCCACCAGCTTTGCTTTTCTTTTTCAACATTCCTCTGGCTATTCGGGGTCTTTTCTGGTTCCATACAAATTTTAGGATTATTTGTTCCATTTCTTTGAAAAAAGTGGATGGTATTTTGATGGGGATTGCATTGAATGTGTAGATTGCTCTAGGTAGCATTGACATCTTCACAATATTTGTTCTTCCAATCCATGAGCATGGAACGTTTTTCCATTTCTTTGTGTCTTCCTCAATGTCTTTCATGAGTATTTTATAGTTTTCTGAGTACAGATCCTTTGCCTCTTTGGTTAGATTTATTCCTAGGTATCTTATGGTTTTGGGTGCAATTGTAAATGGGATCGACTGCTTCATTTCTCTTTCTTCTGTCATGTTGTTGGTGTATAGGAATGCCACTGATTTCTGTGCATTGATTTTATATCCTGCCACTTGACTGAATTCCCGTATGAGTTCTAGCAGTTTTGGGGTGGAGTCTTTTGGGTTTTCCACATAAAGTATCATATCATCTGCAAAGAGTGAGAGTCTGACTTCTTCTTTGCTGATTTGGATGCCTTTCATTTCTTTTTGTTGTCTGATTGATGTGGCTAGGACTTCTAGTATTATGTTGAATAGCAGTGGTGATAGTGGACATCCCTGCCACGTTCCTGACCTTAGGGGGAAAGCTCTCAGTTTTTCCCCATTGAGAATGATATTCGCTGTAGGTTTTTCATAGATGGCTTTTAAGATATTGAGGTATGTACCCTCTATGCCTATACTCTGAAGAGTTTTGATCAAGAAAGGATGCTGTACTTTGTCAAATGCTTTTTTTGAATCTATTGAGAGGATCATATGATTCTTGTTCTTTCTTTTGTTAATGTATTGTATCACGTTGATTGATTTGCGGATGTTGAACCAGCCTTGCAGCCCAGGGATAAATCCCACTTGGTCATGGTGAATAATCCTTTTAATGTACTGTTGGATCCTATTGGCTAGTATTTTGGTGAGAATTTTTGCATCCATGTTCATCAGGGATATTGGTCTGTAATTCTCCTTTTTGATGGGGTCTTTGTCTGGTTTTGGGATCAAGGTAATGCTGGCCTCATAAAATGAGTTTGGAGTTTTCCTTCCATTTCTATTTTTTGGAACAGTTTCAGAAGAATAGGTATTAATTCTTCTTTAAATGTTTGGTAGAATTCCCCTGGGAAGCCTCTGGCCCTGGGCTCTTTTGGGGGGGGAGGGGGAGATTTTTGATGACTGCTTCAATTTCCTTAGTGGTTATAGGTCTGTTCAGGTTTTCTATTTCTTCCTGGTTCAGTTTTGGTAGTTGATACACCTCTAGGAATGCATCCATTTCATCCAGGTTATCTAATTTGCTGGCATATAGTTGCTCATAATATGTTCTTATAATTGTTTGTATTTCTTTGGTGTTGGTTGTGATCTCTCCTCTTTCATTCATGATTTTGTTGATTTGGGTCATTTCTCTTTTCTTTTTGATGAGTCTGGACAGGGGTTTATCAATCTTGTTAATTCTTTCAAAGAACCAGCTCCTAGTTTCGTTGATCTGTTCTACTGTTCTTTTGGTTTCTATTTCATTAATTTCTGCTCTGATCTTTATTATTTCTCTTCTCCTGCTGGGTTTAGGCTTTATTTACTGTTCTTTCTCCAGCTCCTTTAGATGTAGGGTTAGGTTGTGTACTTGAGACCTTTCTTGTTTCTTGAGAAAGGCTTGTATTGCTATATACTTTCCTCTTAGGACTGCCTTTGCTGCCTCCCAAAGATTTTGAACAGTTGTGTTTTCATTTTCATTGGTTTCCATGAATTTTTTAAATTCTTCTTTAATTTCCTGGTTGACCCATTCATTCTTTAGTAGGATGCTCTTTAGCCTCCATGTATGTGAGTTCTTTCCAACTTTCCTCTTGTGATTGAGTTCTAGTTTCAAAGCATTGTGGTCTGAAAATAGGCAGGGAATGATCCCAATCTTTTGGTACCAGGTGAGACCTGATTTATGACCTAGGGTGTGATCGATTCTGGAGAATGTTCCATGAGCACTAGAGAAGAATGTGTATTCTGTTGCTTTGGGATGGAATGTTCTGAATATGTCTGTGAAGTCCATTTGGTCCAGTGTGTCATAAAGCCTTTATTTCCTTGTTGATCTTTTGCTTAGACGATCTGTCCATTTCAGTGAGGGGGGTGTTAAAGTCCCCCACTATTATTGTATTGTTGTCAATGTGTTTCTTTGCTTTTGTTATTAATTGCCTTATATAATTGGCTGCTCCCATGTTAGGGGCATAGATATTTACAATTGTTAGATCTTCTTGTTGGATAGACCCTTTAAGTAGGATATAGTGTCCTTCCTCATCTCTTATTACAGTCTTTGGTTTAAAATCTAATTTGTCTGATATAAGGATTGCCACCCCAGCTTTCTTTTGGTGTCCATTAGCATGGTAAATGGTTTTCCACCCCCTCATTTTCAATCTGGGGGTGTCTTTGGGTCTAAAATGAGTCTCTTGCAGACAGCATATCCATGGGTCTTGATTTTTAATCCAATCTGATAGCCTGTGTCTTTTGATTGGGGCATTTAGCCCATTTACATTCAGGGTAACTATTGAAAGATATGAATTTAGTGCCATTGTATTGCCTGTAAGGTGACTGTTACTGTATATTGTCTGTGTTCCTTTCTGGTCTATGTTGCGCTTAGGGTCTCTCTTTGCTTAGAGGACCCCTTTCAAGATTTCTTGTAGGGTTGGTTTCGTGTTTGCAAATTCCTTTAGTTTTTGTTTGTCCTGGAAGCTTTTTATCTCTCCTTCTATTTTCAATGACAGGCTAGCTGGATATAGTATTCTTGGCTGCATATTTTTCTCATTTAGTGCTTTGAATATATCATGCCAGTCCTTTCTGGCCTGCCAGGTCTCTGTGGATAAGTCTGTTGCCAATCTAATGTTTCTACCATTGTAGGTTACATATCTCTTCTCCCGAGCTGCTTTCAGGATTTTCTCTTTATCTCTGAGACTCATAAGTTTTACTATTAGATGTCGGGGTGTTGACCTATTTTTATTGATTTTGAGAGGGGTTCTCTGTGCTTCCTGGATTTTGATGCCTGTTTCCTTCCCCAAATTAGGGAAGTTCTCTGCTATAATTTGCTCCATTATACCTTCTGCCCCCCTCTCTCTTTCTTCTTCTTCTGGGATCCCAATTATTCTAATGTTGTTTCATCTTATGGTATCGTTTATCTCTCGAATTCTGCCCTCGTGATCCACTAGTTGTTTCTCTCTCTTTTTCTCAGCTTCTTTATTTTCCATCATTTGGTCTTCTATCTCACTGATTCTCTCTTCTGCCTCATTTATCCTAGCAGTTAGCACCCCCATTTTTGATTGCACCTCATTAATAGCCTTTTTGATTTCAACTTGGTTAGATTTTAGTTCTTTTACTTCTCCAGAAGGCGTTTCTCTAATAACTTCCATGTTTTTTTCAAGCCCAGCTAGTATCTTTAAAGTGATGATTCTGAACTCTAGATCCGACATGGTACTAATGTCCGTATTGAGTAGGTCCCTGGCAGTCAGTACTACCTCTTGTTCTTTTTGTTGAGGTGATTTTTTCTGTCTTGTCATTTTGTCCAGGGGAGAATAGATGAATGAGAGAACAAAATGCTAGCAGGATAACAACGTCCCCAGAAAATATACTCTAAAGAAATCAGAAAAGACCTGAAGCAGTGGGAAAAGAAAGGGAAAGAGAGAAAAAAGGAAAAAGGAAAAAAAAAAAAAGATAAAGATAAAGATAAAAACAAACAAAAACAAAACAAAACAAAAAAAAACAGAATATGATCAAATATGATCAGGTTGGTATATAGATCAGTGCCACACACTAGATTTTGGGTGTACTTTGGTCTGTTAGAAGAAAGTGCCTCCCAAAATTTTAAAGAAAGAAAAACTTATATATATACAAAAATAAGGGTTGATATAATGAAGGGATGGAATATGACTGTAAAGATGTAAATTATAAAAAATTTTATAAAAGGAATTGATAAGAAGTTGGTTGAAAAAAGAAAGAAGAGGATTTAAAGAAAAAAAAAGAAAAAGGAGAGAATGTGATCAGGCAGGGAAGTAGAAAAAAACCATACACTAGAGATTTAGGGTATATTTTGATCTGTTAGAAGAAAGTATCTCAAAATTTTAAAGAGAGAACAACTTATATGTATATGCCAAAAATATGGATAACTACTATGAAGGGATAGAATATGACTCTAAAAATGAAAAATAAAAATGTTTTTTTAAAAAAGGGATTGATAAGATGTTGGTTGAAAAAGGGAAAAAGAAAAATTCAAAAAAAAAAAAAGACAGTTAAAAAAAGGAAATTAACTTTGAAAGACTACAGAATCATGGTAAAAAAGCCAAGGATTCTATGTGCAGTATTCCCCTAGCGCTGGAGTTCTGCCATTCTCATTGATTGGTAAACTTGGTCTTGGCTGGCTGTCTCACTGATCTTCTGGGGGAGGGGCCTGTTGCCATGGTTCCCAAATGTCTTTGCCGGAGGTGGAATTGCCCCGCCTTTGCCTGGTCCAGGCTAAGTAATCTGCTTGGGTTTGCTCTCCGGAGCTTTTGTTCCCTGCAAGCTTTCTGTACAGCTTTGGAGGCCGAGAGTGAAAATGGCGGCCTCCCAGTCTCCGCCTTGGAGGAGTCGAGAACTCGGGTCCCGCTCCTCAGTGCGCCCCCAGAGAAAAGCAGTCAGTCACTCCCGTCTCCCCGGTCTCCGGCCGCACTCCGTGCTCACCCGGCCTGTGACCGAGCGTTTCTATCTCTGGCACCCGACCCCGTGTGGAGTCTCCAAACCCAGCAGATCCCTGCGGTGCGCTCCCGC
Source organism: Phoca vitulina (assembly GCF_004348235.1). Classification (NCBI taxonomy): domain Eukaryota; kingdom Metazoa; phylum Chordata; class Mammalia; order Carnivora; family Phocidae; genus Phoca; species Phoca vitulina. The sequence continues at coordinate 76,484,145 of NW_022589708.1, forward strand.
ACCTCTCCTCCCTGGGGGAAGAAAGTGAGTCTCCCCGGATCTGCCGCTTGTTGGGTCCCTGCTGGAGGAGCAGGGGCCTGACTGTGCCGCAGATCACGGTTTATGGCAACCCCGAGCTGAGAGCCCGCGCCTCGGCTCCGTCTCTGCAGCCAGCTTCCCTGCTCCGATACCTGGGAGCTCTGCTGCACTCAGGCACCCCCGGTCTTTCTGTGATCCCGAGGGTCCTGAGACCACAGTGTCCCACGAGGGTTCCACCCCCCGCTTAGCCACCAGAGCGACGTCCCTCAGTGGAGCAGACTTCTAAAAGTTCCGATTTTGTGCTCTGCGGCTCTATCACTTGCCAGAAGCGGCTGACGGAGGCCCCTCCCCCGCCGTCTATCCTCCCGAATATCGCCTCAGATTCACTTCTCCGCACGTCCTACCTTCCAGAAAGTGGTCGCTTTTCTGTTCAGAGAGCTGTTGCTATTCTTTTCTTTGATCTCCTGTTGAGTTTGTAGGTGTTCAGAATGGTTTGATCCCTATCCAGCTGAATTCCTGGGACCAGACGGAATCCAGGTCTCCTACTCCTCCTCCATCTTGCTCCGCCCCCCCATTTGTCTATTTTTGCTCTTGTTGACTGTGGTTTTGGTGTCACAGCCAAAAAATCATCACCAGACAAATGTTATGAAGATTTTCCCCTTTGTTTTCTTCTGGGAATTTTATATTTTCAAGTATTTAATTCCTTATGAGTTCATTTTTTGTGTGTGGTGTTAAGAGATGTGTCCAATTTTATTCTTTTGCATGTGAGCATCCAGTTTTCCCAACACCATTTGTGGAAGAAACCATCCTTTCCTCACTGTGTAGTTTTAGCATCCTTATCAAAGATCATTTAACTATATATGCATAAGTTTACTTCTGTATTCTCTTTTCTGTTCCATTGTTCTAGATGCTGGTTTTTTGCCAGTACTGTACTGTTTTAAATGCTGTAGCTTTAAAATATATTTTGAAAACAGAAAGTGTGAGGCCCCCAACTTTGTTCTTCTTATTCAATATTGTTTTTGGCTATTTGGAGTCCTCTGTAGTTCCATATAAATTATAGAATTAGTTTTCTATTTCCATAAAAATTTCTATTATGAATTTGATAAGAATTGTATTCAATCTGTATATTACTTTAGATAGTATGGACATTTTAACTATATAAAGTATTCCAATTCATGAACATAAGATATCTTTCATTTATTTGTATCATCTTTAATTTCTTTCAGTAGTGTGTTGTGGTTTTCAGTGTGTACAAGTCATTCATCTCCATGGTTGAATTTAGTCCTGAGTATTTTATTCTTTTTCATGCTATTGTAAATGGGATTGGTCTTTTAATTTCCTTGTTAGATTATTCATTATTTTGTGTATAGTATTGCAACTGATTTCTGCATGTTGATTTTGTATTGTGCAACTTTATGAATTTGTTTTTTATTTCTAACAACTTTTTTTTTCTGAAATCTTTAGGGTTTTCTGCATTTGCAGATCATGTCATCTGCAAACAGAGGTTTTTTTTTTTTTTTTACTTCTTTTCCAATTTAAATGCCTCTTATTTCTTTTTTTTGCCTAATTGCTCCAGCTAGGACTTCCAGTACTACGTTAAATAAAAGTGAAGAGAATGGACATCCTTGTCTTGTCCTGATCTTAGAAGAAAAGCTTTCAGTTTTCACTACCGAGTGTGATGTTAGCTGTAGGCTTGTCATATATGGTCTTTATTGGTCTATTAAGATAATCATACAACTTTTATCCTTTCTTCTGTTAATGTGGTGTATTGTAGTAATTACTTTTTGTATGTTGAACCATCCTTGCATCCCAGAGATAATTTTCATTGGTCATGCCATATGATTCTTTTAATGGGTTGTTGAATTTGGTTTGCTAATATTTTTGGAGAATTTTTGCATCTATGTTCAGGGATATTTGTCTGTAGTTTTCTTGTAGTCTTTTTCTATCTTTGCTATCAAGTTATTGCCTCAATTACTTGAATTTGGAAGTGTTCCCTTCTCTTCAATTTTTTGGAAGAGTTTGACAAGGATTGGTGTTAATTCTTCCTCAAATGTTTGACAGTATTCACCAGTGAAGCTTTCTAGTTCTGAGCTTTTCTTTGTTGAGAGTTTTTTTTATTATTAATTTAATCTCCTTACTAGTTGCAGGTCTGTTTACATTTTCTATTTCTTCATGATTTAGTTTTGGTAGGTTGTAGCTGTCTAGAAACTTGTCCATTTCCTTTAGGTTTTCCAGTTTGTTGGCATATAATTGTTTAAAGTAGTCTATTACCATCTTTAAATTACTGTGGTATCAGTTGTAATGTCTTCTCTTTAATTTCTGATTTTTTTTGAGTCTTCCCTCTTTTTTTCCTGATTTAATCTAGCTAAAGGTCTGTCAATTTTATTGATCTTTGAAGAAAGCCAACTCTTAGTTTATTCTATTTTTTTCTATTTCCTATTTCATTTACTTCTGCTCTAAGTTATGTCTTTTTTTTGCCAACTTTGGCCTTCTTTTGTTGTTGTTCTTCTTACTTCTTTGAGATATACAGTTGGGTTGTTTGAGATCTTTTTTTAATGTGTGCTTTATTGCTGTAAACTTCCTTCTTCATATTGTTTTTGCTGCATCTTGTAGTTTTAGTACATTGTGTTTTTGTTTTCATGAGTTGCAAGGTATTTTCTAATTTCTCTTTTGATTCTTTGATCCATTCATTGTTCAAGAAGATGTTATTTAATTTCCACATATCTGTGGATTTTCCAGCTTTCTCTCAGCCAGTAATTTCTAGTTTCATTACACTGTAGTTAGAAAGAATATTTGGTATGGTTTTAACCATCTTAAATTTTTTAGACTTGATATGTGGCCTATCTGGTCTAGATTGGAGAATGTACCATGTGTACTTGAGAGGAATGTGCATTTTGCTGTTGTTAGGTGGAATGTCTTGTATATTTCTGTTAGCTTCCTTTGGTCTATAGTGTTAAGTCTTCCAATTCCTTATTGATATTCTGTCTGGATGTTCTATTTATTATTGAAATTGGGGTATTTTAATTTCCTACTATTATTGTGTTGCTGTCTCTTCCTTCAGTTCTGTCAAAGTCAGCTTGATACATTTGTGCTCTGATGTTGGATGACTATATTTATAATTATTTTATCTTCCTGATGTATTGACCCTTTAATCATTATATACTGTCCTTCTTTGTGTCCTGTGACAGTTTTTAAATTAAAGTCTTTTTTTTTCTGGTATAAGTATGGACACCCCTGTTTTCTTTGGATTAACATTTGCGTGGAATATATTTTTCTACCCTTTCACTTTTAACCTGTGTGTGTCCTTAAATCTAAAGTCTGTCTCTTATAGCCAGCTTATATATAGTTGGATCTTTTTTTAATCCTACTCTTTTGATTTGGGAGTTTAATCCATTTATATTTAGAGTAATTACTGATAGGAAAGGACTTACTATTACTATTTTGTTAATTGCTTTTTCTTTCTTACAGCTTTTCTGTTCTTCTTTTCCTCTCATCCTTTCTTCTTTTGTGATTCTTCGATTTTTTTTGTGGTAACATGTTTTGATTACTTTTTTATTTTCTTTTTGTGTATCTTCTATAGGTATTTTCTTTGTGGTCACCATGGGCCTTATTTATCTTATAACAATCTATTTGAAGCTGATGACAATTTAACTTCAATCACATACAAATAGTCTGTATTTTTAATTCTCCTTCTCTCCATGCTTTGTTATTGATGTCACAAATTACATCTTATTGTATTGTGTATCAATTAGAATATGTTTATAGTTATGGTTACCTTTTTTACCTTTATCTTTCAACTTATACTAGAATTAAAAATGATTTATGCACCATTGTTACAGTATTTAAGTATTCCATATTTGTCTGTATATTTACCTTTACCAGAGAGTTTTATACTCTCATGTTGCTCTTTAGTATCCTTGCATTTCAACTTGAAGGACTCTTTTTGTCATTTCTGATAAGGCAGGTCTACTGGTGATGAACTCTCTTAACCTTTTCTTTTTTTTTAATGGGAAAAATCTTTAATTATCCTTCCTTTTGAAGGATATTATTGTATTCCTCAACTCCAGAATTTGTTTCGTTCTTTTTAAAATATTTTCTGTCTCTTTGTTGATATTCTTTTTTATTCATATGTTATTTTCTTGAGCTCACAGAGCACCTTTATGATGATGATTTTGAGTTCTTTAGGTAATTTATATATCTCTGATTCTTTAGGATCAATTTCTAGAGCTTTATTTTGTTCTTTTTATGGGTGCCATTTTCTTTGTTTCTTTATTGTTTTATAACTTTGTGTTGGAATGTGCCCATTTGTAAAACCAGCTGCCTCTCCCAGTCCTTATGATTTCATTCTGGGGAAGATGTTCATTAAACAGACTAACTAGAGATTTTCAGGGCACCTAAAAACTTGTGGGGGAAGGTGTGGCTTCTCTAGGCCTGTGCAAGCACTTTGTCATTTAGAGAGGCATGGCCAGTTTCTTTTTCAGGAGCCTATAACCTCTTGCTTTATCTGGTATCTATGGGTGATACTGAAAGTTCTGTGGTTCTACAGCAGTAATTGCCTAATTCACTCTTTGTTCCTCCAGCCACAAGGCATTGACAGTGTTCTGGCTTCCCATCAGTGTCCCAAGACAGGCAAACAGTTACGAGTTCTTCAGGCAGTCATCAGAAAAGCTTGAACACTGGACACATGCTCCACTTCTTTTCCTCCTCCCTATGGGAGAAGCTTTGACTTGTGCATGTTTTCCCACTCATGCCAAGCTGTGCCAGCTACAGCAACCGACTCCCCATCCTTCTTTGTTTACAGTGGCTCCTAGGCATACAAACTAAGCTAGTTCCATCAGTGTTCCCAATGAAGTGAGATATAAATTAGGCCCTTGGATAGCTCTCTGAAAAACCACAATGTTGGATGCATGAATGCCCTAGTCTTCTCTTTCTCCCTGAGGGAAAAGTAGCTAGTAGGGTTGTACTTTCCCAGTGTTATGCTGTTCCAGCTTGGGAGAGGTGCTGAAACAGGTTGAGTGAAATGGATCTTCTAATCCATCTCAGTATAGTTGTTCTTAGCTTTGTGCTCTCCTGGTGTACTGAAACTTCTTAACTGGATTTGGGGATTATCTAAATGCCAATATTTTGGTCCACATATCTTGTTAAATAAGTGTTTTTGTGGGGAAAGTAGGGCTGGGAATTCCTATTTCATCTTGCTGACCTTGTTCTCCATTTTTAAGTCATTTTATTGCTAGGAAATTCTTCCATTAGTGTCATCAACTGTTATACTGTTCACCTGTATTAGTAGAGTAGATATCCATGATTTGAAGTGACCTGAATCAGGCTTCTGTGAATATCACCATCCCCCATTCTATCCATCTTTTATTCTCAGGAGCCTCCGTTTTTTTAATGTGATCACAATCAATTGTGTGTCTCTCAACCCAAACTGCATCGTTGCAACTATTTCCTGGTCACTTTCATTCTTGGGACCAGAGACAGTGTGAAGGAAATGTTTCTTAGGTGACTGAGGTCATAAGACATAAAACTTTGTAGTTATTAGAGATTGTGTTTTCACCATGTGTAGAAAACCATCCTTAAGTAAGAAGCCTGGGTGGCTCAGTCAGTTAAGCATCTGTCTTTGGCTCAGGTCATGATCCCAGGGTCCTGGAATCGAGTCCCGCATCGGGGGGGGGGTTTCCTGCTCAGCAGGGAGTCTGCTTCTCCCTCTCCCTGTACCCCAACCCCCAGCCCCCCCACTCCTGCTCTCTCTTGCTCTCTCTCAAATAAATAAATAAAATCTTAAAAAAAAGAAAGAAAACGTTCATGGTTAAATTAGTTAAATCTGGGATTTTATTTGCATCTCAAACAGGCTTAACTAATGCAATTTTCATTGAAACTTAAAAAATATCCCAAACCCCAATAACAACTTGAACCTCATGGTTTTAAGTATTATATTGCTTTGCTATGTGGTCTTAATCTACATTGTTTATTTTCTTCTCTTTTTAAATAAGTACAATCAAATAAATTATTTAATGCTTTTGTTTGTTTGTGTAAATAGTAAACCATTCTAACCATTCTATAGCATGCCATCAAAAAGTTGCCTGGGGTTGTGTTGTTAAAATAAATACTTGACAGAGAGGACTGTATATACACACCAACCTTACTATGGCACTGTGTCTATAATACCTTCTTCTTTCTTCCTCCCAACTTCTATTTTTGCCAGATAAATATCAATGTTTTTAAAGATTGTGCCTAAAATCCTTTCTTTTCCTCCTTACTAATTTTCTCTATGAAAAAGTTAACAGGGGCGCCTGGGTGGCTCAGCTGGTTGAGCGACTGCCTTCGGCTCAGGTCATGATCCTGGAGTCCTGGGATCGAGTCCCACATCGGGCTCCCTGCTCAGCAGGGAGTCTGCTTCTCCCTCTGACCCTCCCCCCTCTCATGCTCTCTCTATCTCATTCTCTCTCTCAAATAAATAAATAAAATCTTTAAAAAAAAAAAAAAAGAAAAAGTTAACAGATTACTCTAAGACTGTTTTTGATGTGTGAGTTGCCCTTACTAAAGACGCATTAGTCTAACTATGGCTCTGAAAGTAACTATAATAACTTTAAATCTTTATCATTTTGTCTGTTTAATGGTTCCCAAATGGTTCTAGAATATGCGAGACAACACATCTATTAAAGTGGAATAATGGTGTTCCTAATAGCGCTGAAACAAGGGCTCTTTGGCTGTGTAACTTTCTTATGAGAACACTAGTCGAGTCTGTTTGGGTCAGAAAAATGAGACTATATTTCTGCTTGAGGAAGTGACATGTTGTTGTTGCCAGACAGGCAGTTTATTATTCTTTTCTGAGCAGAATACCCAAAAGATGCTTTTATTTGTATTTCCAGATGTTTAATCATATCATCATAATGATGAACTATTTTAGAATACAATGACGTAGGCAGTATCTTCAAGAATAAATAAAATGATAAGCTTCACTGAATTATCAAAGAGTTTATGGAAAATTTTTTAAAATACAAAGCAATCTATTTCCAGCTTCTTATAATAAGAAACTGTTCCAAACTTGGTGAAATCAGTCATTTTTAGAGCTTGCAGGGACTTTGAGATCACTTGATCATAAGACTACACGGAGGTAGTTTAGAAAGGAAATTATAAGTACACAGCAGGGAGACTTAATGTACTCCAGAAGTTCAGGGAAGGCATTTTGGAGAAATAAGCTTTAATCTGAGTCCCACAGGATAAAGAAAGGGGAGGGTGAGAGCAGATGGCTGAGGTTTTCTGGGCAAAGTGAATATTCTGGCAAGTGAGAGAAGGTACGTATATTCAAGAAACTGAGAGATGTCAGGGTTGGCTTGCCCTTAATGACTATGTAGTCCTGGGTGAGTTTATTCCATTTCTGTAAGCCTCAGGGCCTAGTTTCTATAAGCTTCAAGGCCTTCCACTTAAGAATTAAGATAATAGTAGGGGTGCCTGGCTGGCTCCATCAGTAGAGAATGTAATCATGATCTCAGCCTTGTGAGTTCTAGCCCCACCTTGGGCATGGAGCCTACTTTTAAAAACAACGACAACAAAAACACCTTAAAAAATTTAAGATAATAATAGTACCTACCTCCTGGAATTGTCAAAATTAATTCTAATTCTATTCATACAGGTTTTATCCCAGTGCCTTAGAACATACATTTTCACTAAAGAGTAGCTTTGATGTGAAGAAATTAAAAGACTTTAAAAAAAATTTATTTGAGAGAGAGTGAGCGAGCATGATCAGGGGAGGGATAGAGGGAGGAGCAGACTCCCCACTGAGCATGGAGCCTGATGTGGGGCTCAATCCCAGGACCCTGAGATCATGACCTGAGCCAAAGTCAGATGCTTAACCAACTGAGCCACCGAGGCTCCCCAGAAATTGAAAGATTTTAAGTGAAGAATGACATGATCAGATTTTTAAAAATCAGTCATTCTTCAGGATAGGGATGGATTTATAGAGAACAAGACTAAATCTGGTAAGATCAGTTAGAATAACTTCATGGTGATCCAGCTGACAGGTGGTGATGATAAAAAGTAACAACAGAGATAGAGAGAAGTGGATTAGTAAAATCTGAAATATTAGGGGCGCCTAGGTGGCTCAGTCAGTTAAGCGTCTGCCTTCGGCTCGGGTCATGATCCCAGGGTCCTGGGATCGAGCCCCGCATTGGGCTCCCTGCTCAGCAGAGAGCCTGCTTCTCCCTCTCCCTCTACTGCTCCCCCTGCTTGTGCTCTCTCTCATCTCTCTCTCTGTCAAATAAATAAATAAAATCTTAAAAAAAGAAGAATTTAAAATTTGAAATATTAGATTTTAGTGCATATTAGGTAAAGAGTATAGGGGTGAAGAGAGAGAGCAGTATAGGATATCTCCCAGTTTTCTAATTTCCTATTGCTACATAAGAAATTACCATAAATAGCAACTTGAAACAATATAAATGTATTATCTAACAGTTTCTGAGTCAGGAGTCATCAGAGCTTACCTGGGTCCTCTGCTCAGGGTCTCCCAAGGCTGACATCAAGATGGCATTTGGGACTGCAGTCTCATTTGGAGACTCTAACTGAAAAACTTCCCTCCCAAGCTCTTTGGAAACTGCCTCTGGTGAGAGACTACTACAATTCCCTAATTCCATTCATTCAGTGCTGGTCACATCATTATCATGAAGCTGCACCATCCATGGTGCCGCTGCCATGAATGCTGGACACCTACAAGTCTCCCAAAGGTGTTTACTGTGCTTGAGTACACAAATGCAAACCTATCTCAGAGTATGAAGGTAACTGTAATTGATAATGCATTTGCTCATCACATAAATTTGCCATTGGAATTTTAGAGTATGCACATAGAACAACACATCTTCCAACTATGTCTCCTTCTGAACACTTTAGGCCATTATCACTCCATTTTCTGGAATGCGATCTCTTTGATGTTGGTAATACCCCAGCTTTGCACTCACTGCCATAAGTAGGAACGATGGGCAAGGGGCCCCGGGCAGAGTGAGAAGAGGAGTAGATTCACCTACAAATGTCTGTTCCTCGTCTGGGCAAGTCTCAAGAGCAACCTGGGAGAGCATGATGTCAAAACATTAGTTGCATTTTATTCAAAATCAATTGAGAATATTTATTCAAAATACTGAAATACTTTGGATGTTTAAACCAACTGTAATTACTAAAAACAAAGCTCGCAAACAGGAACATACTGCTTTTTATGCCTAAAAAGAAAAGAGAAAATGAATAAATTAAATGAAGAATCTAAAGTTACAAAGGATATAATTTTAAAGTTCCACAATGGCATTTTAAAATTTTTCTCCTCAAGTGATGAATGTTCTGTTGGAACTCTTGTCCTAATTGGGTAAATTGCATTCTTTACTGGGATGGAATGAAATTGAGATTTTGCACCATCTAAATTTGTGAAACTCCTAAAAGAATCGAAAGTAGTGATACGTTACATGAGTTTTGCCTTGTAAAATACAGTTGTTGGGAAAAGGCATTCTGAATGAAAGCAGACAGTATCTATGAAAAAGGTGAGCTGAAATATTTACATATTTCAATATAAAAAGTAGAATTAAGAATATTTTCTATTTAGCAGAATTTGCTCCGAGTTTAATAGGTATCTTGGCACTTAAAGATTCTATTTTCTCATTTAAAAAGATCATGGTCTACATAGAAGAGTCAGTTGACAGGACAACGATTTTAAATTTATTTACTAAAAGCTTTAAAGGAGAGTACAGGCAATTTTTTAAAAATATTAAAAAATGAGATCATATTGAAAAAATACATTCTTGGAGGAAAACATTGTAATAGGTGCTGATACCATTAAAAAACTAAGGTATGTGAATATGTAGCAAGAATAATTTTTTGCTTTTTTAAAAAGATATTTGTTTATTTGAGAGATAGAAAGAGAGAGAGATTGAGAGAATGAGTGGGAGGAGGAGCAGAGGGAGAAACAGACTCCCTGCTGAGCAAGAAGCCCAATGCTGGACTCGATCCCAGGACCCTGGGATCATGACCTGAGCCGAAGGCAGGTGCTTAACCAATTGAGCCACCCAGGTGCCCAATTTTTCTGCTTGTTATTTCTTATGGCTCAGAAAGTCAATATAAAAATGTTTTAAAAAACATTTTCTTTAGAATAAATTTTCTCATTTTTAGAGAGCAATTTATTATTTAAAATAATTTTAAAGTGTTTGAAAATATCTCTTAAAGTTTGTGAATAGAATTATTCTATTTGGCCACCAATATAATAACCTCATCTGTTGGTCAATATATGGGTATTTTAAAAATTATATAATTTGAATTCTTTTGAAACACCTCTTCACTTTCCAAAGTATCCCAGTTGGAACAATAAATTAGATGATTATCCTGTCTACAGGTATCTCTCTTCACTCAAGCCTCGCTGTTTTAATATCTGTAGGTGAAACAGCAGGTCCCACTCGTAGTTCTTACTTTCCCAAAATATACGTGCCAGTGTGACAGAGACTATTACCTAATGCACAAACCCTTCTTTTCTTCTTCCTGTAGAGATTAGACTACAGTTTTATAGCCTCTTATAAAATGACTTGATAGAGTTTTATCAGTGAATGATAAAGTTTCATCAAGTGATGCATATCAGTTCCAGGTATGATGCATATTTGGGAGGTCCTTCTATTTTCTTATGTTCTATTGCTGAGTAAAGTGGCCACAATGCTAAGCATGACCTTGTGAGCCCTCATTTTATAGATAGCAGAGCTACTCCCCGAAAGGAGTCTGTGTGTCTGAGTTTTCTGGGAGTGCATACCAACCAGAAAAACTCGGTATTCTTTCCTAGGCAAGAAAACACCTCATAGGTTTAACTCACTGAGATTTTGGAGTTTATTATGGCAGCTAGTATTAATTGAACATATACAGAAATGTGTACCTTCAATCAGAATGCCGCAGGAACAAAATGGAAACTATGTGGTATTGTCTTTTTTTTTTTTTTTTTTAAGTAGGCTCTATGCTGGACAATGCAGGGCTTGAACTCATGACCCTGCGATCAAGACCTGAGCTGAGATCAAGAGTCAGATGCTCAACCAACCAAGCCACCCAGGCACCCCTATGTGGGATTGTCTTGGTGATTGGGCAAAAGTTGGTGAAGAAATTGATGCTGAAGGCTGAAAAAATAGCCGCCCATGTTTACCAGAGGTGAAACATTTGTAAAATTACTGTTTGCCATACTTGGAAGGCACACCATGTGCTAACTGTGGGATTTAATAATATATCTATGGAGCAGTGGCAACTGAGTTTTTCCTATTCTTCCCTTTCCCCAAATGGAAGCTCTCATGCCCTTGGTTGTGTATTGGATATCTGCTGTTGAATTTGGCGGATAATTTGCCTCTTTAGCTCACAGGTTCCTGCACTACGTGGAGCCATATTCATAGATGGGAGAGAGGATGGTTTATCACACAGAAATCTTGAACTTCTGAGCAGGGTCCAGTAACCAGATAGCACTTTCAATTTTCAGCCTCAGTAGATTATTTGCCTTGAATCCACCAGGACGAAGTTTATTGTCTTTTGTCCTACCTGTTATAAAAACTCCAAGATTTCTGGTTGCTCTTCATTCCCTGTACTTTGCCCATTGCCTCTGCACATCTCTTGTTTTATTCTCACCTCCCACCCCTCCCCAGTTACTGAAACTCTTCAACTCTGCCCGCTGGAATTCACCATCCTTCATCAGCAATATCCTTAGTGTTCTCAACCCCTTTTTCAAACTTTTCCATTTATTTATTTATTTGCCCTAACAGGAAGCCACTTCTTCCATTTGGACACCTGATCAAGGGTGACTCTTCCTCCCACAGCGCTTGCATCATTGCAAGGGGTGAGGAGTGAGGTTTGACAGCTCACTCCTCCTTTGTCCCCCTGGGGACAGGCGAAGGGGCAGAGGGCATGGGCCAGCAGGGGAGATTCTACCTTTCTTCCAGAAAGATCGCTGCCTTGGCTTAGCCAAGGAGAAAATGTTAAAAAAAAAAAAAATTCTGAAAAGGGAAACCTACGTATGTGCTAAAGCTAAAATTACAATAAAAAGTTAACTTCATCAATTCCAACATTAAGAACTACAACAAACGCAGGGTTGGTGGTTCGGCCCCCAGCCCCAATTAAAGGTAGAAAAAAGCCAGGTTCAGTGGTGTTTATGTCAGTTGAGAGTCAGGAGGTTTGCACAGAACACTGCTTAGGCCCCCAAGGGTTTTTTCTTCCTTCCTTCCTTCTTTCTTTCTTTCTTTCTTTCTTTCTTTCTTTCTTTTTCTCTTTCTTTCTTTCTTTCTTTCTTTCTTTCTTTCTTTCTTTCTTCTTTCTTTCTTTCTTTCTTTCTTCTTTCTTTCTTTCTTTCTTTCTTTTTTCTTTCTCTCTCTCTCTCTTTCTTTCTTTCCTTCCTTCCTTCCTTCCTTTCTTCCTTTCTTCTTTCTTTCTTCTCCCTTTCTAAGGGGGAAAGAAGGGGCAGGGGAGAAGGGTTGGAGTTCCAAGGCTGCTGAGAAAAGTCCAGGTAGAGGTGCTGTCCGTCAAACAGGCATGGGCTGTGAGGTGGTGGGAAACGAAAAGGGAACAAAATAAAATAGACCTGGATGGACACCCATTGCACAGAGCAGAAGCTGGGAGCGGGGCTGGGGGTGCCTTTCCTTGTTTCCATGCCCCCGACCTGCACCATCAGCTGTCCCCTCTGATGTCAGTCCTCCCAGGCCTGGAGATGGAGGGCCTTGGGCTCCTTGCCAAGAGGGTTCTTGGTTTTGTGCGAGAAAGAATTCAAGAGCAAGGCTTTTAGAGAAAGGGACAACCATGTATTAAGTCTAGAAGCAAGAAAGGAGCTACTTTACAAAGTAGTGGTCTCTCCTCCCAGATGAGGAAGAGGACCCCCCTCCCCCCGCCTCTAACAAGGGTTTTTTATGCTTTTAAAAGTTAGCTAATGTCTAGAGAGGGATTTACTCTTTAACTTTGGGTTCGTCATTTACATGGGGCAGTTAGTTTTTCCATTGTCTTAGGGTTGTGATTAGAGTTGTGCAATTACCCACACAGAGCAATTTTAAGAATGTCTGGTCTTCGTGGCTTTTACTGCTGGAGGGAGTAGGATTTTGTGGTCTTCTGTGAGTTAGGATCTTGTGACTCTTGTTAGGACCTGCCGCTTTTAGGTTAAGGGTCAGCCTAAAAACCAAAACGGCTTTACTTTGGTCACCTTGTCTTCGGAGTCTCCTTTCCCTCCTGCCTCACTTGCAGCCAAGGGAGAGGAACAGCAAGAGGCCCAGACTCCTGCCTGGACTTGACCGGGGGTTCAGCCCTGGGGCAGGGCACTGGGGGAGGAGGGAGAAGGGCGCTGCTGTCCCACTCGCTCTCAGCTTTCCAGATCCAACTTCCCTTCTTGCTGCGGCTACCGTCCGGGTACCCGTCATTGCTTGAGATTGTTTAAAAACCGAGATGCAAAATCCTAGAGGAGAACACAGGCAGCAAACTCTTTGACCTCGGCCACAGCAACTTCTTGCTAGACACGTCTCCAAAGGCAAGGGAAACAAAAGCAAACATGAACTATTGGAACTTCATCAAGATAAAAAGATTTTGCACAGCAAAGGAAACAGTCAACAAAACTAAAAGGCAACTTACCAAATGGGAAAAGACATTTTCAAATGTCTCATCAGATAAAGGGCTAGCATCCAAAATCTATAAAGAATTATCAAACTCAATACCCAAAAAAACAAAAAATTCAGTCAAGGAATGGGTAGAAGACATGAACAGACATTTCTCCAAAGACATACAAATGGCCAATACACACATAAAAAAATGTTCAATATCCCTTGGCATCAGGGAAATACAAATCAAAACTACAATGAGATACCACCTCATACCAGTCAGAATGGCTAAAATGAACAAGTCAGGAAACAACAGATACTGGGGAAGGATGTGGAGAAAGGGGAACCCTCTTACACTGTTCGTGGGAATGTAGTACAGCCACTATGGAAAATAGTATGGAAGTTTCTCAAAAAGTTAAAAATAGAGCTACCCACCACCTAGCAATTGCACTGTTAGGTGTTCATCCAAAGGATACAAACATAGTGATTCGAAGGGACACATAAACCCCAATGTTCATAGCAGCAATGTCCACAATACCCAAACTGTGGAAAGAGCCCAGATGTCCATCAACAGATGAATGGATCAAGAAGATGTGGTGTGTGTATATATATATATAGGAATGTTATGCAGCCATCAAAAAGAATGAACTCTTGCCATTTGCAGATGTGGATGGAACAAGAGGGTATTATGCTAAGCAAAATAAGTCAGAGAAAGACAAATACATGATTTCGCTCATATGTGGAATTTAAGAAACAAAACAGATGAACATAGGGTAAGGGAAAGAAAAAATAAGATGAAAACAGAGAAGGAGACAAACCATAAGAGACTCTTAATCACAGGAAACAATGAGGGTTGCTGGAGTGGATGGGGGTGGGAGGATGGGATAACTGGGTGATGGGCATTAAGGAGGGCACTTGATGGAATGAGCACTGGGGGTTATATGCAACTGAATGAATTACTAAACTACCTCTGAAACTAATAATTATACACTAATTAACACTACATGTTAATTAAGTTAAATAAAAAACAAAAACAAAAAAACCCGAGATGCAGGGAGGGAGCATTCAGGGCAGCCAGCTCTCCTGAGTGGGCAGGGGGGGTGTGAGTGGGGTTAGCTTGGGCCTGGCAGCTGGTGTCCCAGAAGTGGAAGGGAGTCTGGAGAGGAATCTAGGTGCAGGGGAGCTGCCTCTCTCTGGCCTTCAGAATTCTTCGCAAAGGTTTTCATTTCTGGAAAGGAAAGGGGCGGCTTCCTGGCCGGCTGGGCCCCAGACCCAGCTTTCCTGGTTTTCTATAATCCCCAACTTGGTGGGCCGGCCCATATCCCTTCTCGGTGATGGCGGTGATGCGAAGGGAGGGCAGTGGCAGGCCTGGGGGTGCAGTCCCCGCATGGCAGGCGCCGGAGGACCGAGCAGGAGGTGCCGCCTGAAAGTAGGCCGACAATCTCAGTCTCCAGAGGCTGAGATCTCACTGCAGGGCCCTGTCGCCGGCGCCGATCCCGGCAGCACGACACTCCCAGGTTGCGCCAGGTGGCAGCTCCTGCTATGTAAGCTGGTTGTAGTCGGGATGGTGCCCGGGTCATCCTCAGATGCAGGAAATATGTGTCACCATTGCATTGGTACCCGTAATGACCCCCGGCACAATGACCACCATAACAAAGATGGGTTCCCTGTACTGCTCAGATCCATGGCGGCTGGAGCTAGAGGGTCTGGGAGCCCGACAGGACCTCGGCAGAGACCCCTATCAAGGTTGTGGAGGCAGGTTGCAGGAGTTGCTGTGTGGCAGCTGCTGGTGAGGCCTGGGCAAGGCCTGGAGCTCTTCTGGGGGCAACACCAATGGGCCCTGGACCAGCGTGGACTGTCAGGATGGTCACAGCCCGAGTCAGTGGAGAGGACTCAGTTGTGTGATGGCGTTGGAGTTACTGATGTTCACACTGTTGCCCTGGGTGCTCTCCACCTCTTCCTGGTGCCAGATGGTGGGGGATGTTAGTCCGAGCTTATGCTGGAGGTGACAAAAGCATGGCCGTGTGCATGATGCCTGTCTGGTGTGTCTCACAGGAGAGTTGGGGCATACCCTCTGTGTCAGGAAAGAAGAAATGAAGCACTGGCCTGGGGGGTGCTGCCCCCTCCAACCTGGACTCCAGGGTCCCATAGGAGAGGACAGTGTCCAATGCCGACTGACATGGTGGTACCAGTGGTCCTGTAGGGGTGGCAGGCAGGGGCTGTTGCCTACCCTCAAACTCACCCACACCCCCCCCAATGGGAGTGGTGGTGGTGGGTGTATAGATGGTGCCCATCTCATGGGTCTCGCAGGGTGGGTTGTAGCACACCAGCATCACTGTGCCTGGCTGCATGTCACCCTGGACCAAGTCAGCAATGGTGACTTGCCAAGGGCTGTTCTCTAGTGGGCGGGGCTAGAACGGACATAGGGAGGCCATACACAAGCTGGGACTTGACCCCATGGGCACTGTGATGGGAGGCACCTGAGTAGCCTGGGAGGTAGGCTGCATGGTGATGGTGGGGGTGGTCTGTACAGCCAACACGCTAATGGCAGCGGGGCTGATCACCTGGCTTGAGCGGATGGCAATGGTGCCCAAGGTGGTCATGGGCATGGCCAGGGAGGTTCTGGTGCCATGGCCACAGCTCTGGCAACGCTGGTGGGAATGGTGCCTGTTACTCTGCTGAGGGCTGTGACGCCTGTGGTGTTCTTCACAATCAACATGGTGATGATGGGCTTGACAGTGGAGACAGTGACAAGGGTGACTAGGCGAATACCCTTCAATGGGCATGGGGTTCACCTTTAGTGCCACCTGTGTCACCACCTTGCTTCCCACAGCCAGTGGCAATTTGGGGGACAGCAATGATGATTTTGGCGTGTGCTCCACTTCCCGAGGTCATCACCTTGGTGGTGATAGTCGTGATGGGGAGCTTGATGCCAGGACTGTTGTCATACCTGTGACCAGTATGGGGATGGTCTTGATGATGGAGCTTGTGCTGGGCTTGGCAGTGCTGGGGGAAGACACTGTGAATGCCCAGTATGTCAGGCTTAGTCCCAGCCCCACTGGTCTGCATGGAACTGAGATGGCAGTGGCCTTCCATCTGCTGAGGTCACCAGCTTCAGGATGGTCCCAGCTGACAGGGGCTCTTTGGTCTGGAGCACCACCATCACGTGGCCCAGATTGGAAATCAGAGCACTGCCTTCTGTGATAGAGATGGGGCTCTTCACCAATGGTCTTGGGGACCCCAACCCACCACTGTGCTCGCCACCTGGGCTTGCTGGACCATCATCACAGTCCCTGACTTGGGCACCAAGATGATAAGGTGGGTAGACGTGTTGACAGAAGAAGAGATGGACATGGTCATCCCCACCTGGGCACTTGCAGTCGTCAGCTGTTTGAGTGGCTGGGTGGCTACCACATCTGGAGAAGGGCCCACCTTCAGAGTAGCCAGGAGGGTGGTGGTGCCAGGTGTCATAGCCATGGTTTTGATGATG
Organism: Phoca vitulina; assembly: GCF_004348235.1. Taxonomy (NCBI): domain Eukaryota; kingdom Metazoa; phylum Chordata; class Mammalia; order Carnivora; family Phocidae; genus Phoca; species Phoca vitulina. The sequence continues at coordinate 76,501,215 of NW_022589708.1, forward strand.
GTGGTGTCCGTTGCGACACTCGGCACTGTGGGCACCAATGAAGATCATCTGGGTGGGGACAGCTGTGGTCACTGGCCGCTAGTGCAACCATCCCGCTCATCTCTGGGCTGCTGCCGATCACTGTTCCCTGGGCACTCTGCCCATCCTGCAATGAAAACTGCTTTTGATAAAGTGATGAATACCTTCTACATTGTTAGATCAAATGATCAGATGGGAATTAGAGATTATTTCCTTTTTCAATATGTACACACAGAATTTCCCAGCCCTGTTTATCAAGAAGACCAGCTGTAGTGCTTTAAAGTGCCATCTTTGTCATAAATCAAATATCTCTGTGTGGGTTTATCTGGGGGCTCCCAATTCTGTCTCATCGGTCTGCCTATCTCTGCAGCCACTACCATAACTGCTTAGTTACTGTAGTTTAAAAATAAATCTTGATGTCCATTAGAGCAAGTCCTTCCACACCTTTCTTCCTTTTGGCTATTCTTGGTCCTTCGCATTCCCATATACATTTTAGAACCAGCTGACAATTTCACAAAGGAACTTGTTGGGATTTTGAATGATAATTCATTGAATCGATAAATCAATTTGGAGAGAATCCTTACAGTATTGCACCTTCCAATTTATGGAACCATGGTATATCTTCTATTCTTCTACATCAATTTTTTTCTTTCAATGTTTTATAATTTTCTGTGTAGAAACTTTGCACATATTGTATTAGATTTATTTCAAATTATTTTAATTGTTTTGGATATTTAGAAAAAATTAGTTTTATATATCAGTCTTATATAAAATAATCTTACTAAACTCAAATATTCCTTTTTTTTAGAAGATTTTATTTATTTATTTGAGAGAGAGAACAAGCAGAGTGAAGAGGCAGAGCGAGAGAGAGAAGCAGGCTCCCTGCTCAGCAGGGAGCCTGACACAGGGCTCGATCCCAGGACCCTGAGATTATGACCTGAGCTGAATGCAGATGCTTAACTGACTGAGCCACCCAGGCACCCCATCAAACATTCCTTTTAATAACTATTTATTTGTAGATTATTTTGGCTTTTTGTGTGTCTAATTATATTACCTACACAAAATGATTGTACTCTTGCATTTCTTTTTTTTTTAAAAGATTTTATTTATTTATTTGAGAGAGAGTGCGCAAAGAAGTAGGGGGAGGGGCAGAAGGAAAGGGAGAGAGAATCTCAAGCAGACTCTGCGCTGAGCACGAAGCCCAATGTGGGGCTTGATTTCATAACCCTGAGATCATGACCTGAGCCTAAATCAAGAGCTGGACTCTCAACCGACTGACCCAACCAGATACCACTGTGTTCCTGCATTTCTAATCAATGTATTTGATTTCTTTATCTTGTTTTACTGTATTGGCTAAGATCTCCAGTATTACAGTGAATGGAAGGGGAGATAATGGACATCCCAGTTTGTTTGCCAACCTCAAATAGAAGTATTTAGCATTCCAACATTGTGTAACATGTTTTCATAGTTATGTTCTTTCAGACTAAAGAAACTTCCTTCTAATTCTAGTTGCTAAGAGTTTTTATTTTTTTATTTTTATTTTTTTATTTTTTTAAAGATTTTATTTATTTATTTGAGAGAGAGAGAGAGACAGCAAGAGAGGGAACACAAGCAGGGGGGAGAGGGAGAAGCAGGCTTCCTGCGGAGCAGGGAGCCCGATGCGGGGCTCGATCCCAGGACCCTGAGATCATGACCTGAGCCGAAGGCTGACGCCTAACGACTGAGCCACCCAGGCACCCAGTTGCTAAGAGTTTTTAATGATCAATGTTGAATTTTTTCAATTTTTTTCTGCATAGATTGAGATGATCCTATGAATTTTCTCCTTTATCTTATTCTAATTTATTCTATTTAATTTTCTTCTGTATGAATTGCATTGCTTGAGTTTTTTTTTCCCCAAGGTTAAGCCAACTTTGTGTTTCTAGAATAAGTTCAGCTTGGTCACTCATATCATCCTTTTATATATAAATGGATTTGGTTTGCAGATACTTTAAGAGTTTTGCATCTATATTCATACAGGAGATCAGCCTATGTTTTTGTCTTGTAGTGTCCTGTTCAAGCTTTGCAATCAAGGTTTTGGAGCTTTCATAAAATGAGCTGGAACGTGTATGTTCATTCCCTATCCTCTGAAAGAGTCTGTATAGGATTAGCATGACTGTCTCCCTACATGTTTGGTAGACATCATTGAACTTTCTGGACGGCTCTGACATCAATGGGCACTCTACCCCTGAACACTTGGGGGATCTAAGATTTCAGTAAAGGGTAACTTATTTACAGAAAATAGAACCCACTCTTGCTCCACGTGTGCCACTAGAAAATGAGTCCTTGACTACTTGAATGATATTGTTGTTTTCCTCTTAAAATAAGTGTGTATTCATTTGATGCTCACTATAAGTCAGGCACTCTGCTAAGAATTTTACTTGTACTATCTCCCTTAATCCTTTAACAAAACTATGAGAACCTCTGGTTTGCTGAGGCACAGAAAGGACAGAATATTCCGTGGAGGACCAAGCTGGGGAGTGGTGGAGGCAGGATTCTATCCCAGGCAGCCTGGCGCCGGAGCTTACTCTCATCACCCCTGACTAATGCACCTTGCTTTGGGTTCAGACTGTTGCTCTTTTTTCTTCTCTATTGACTCCTCTACTCACTTATTTCCCAATTTTCTTAATATCTAATAAATACCTTCACAGTCAAATTTTCCTTGATTAATGCTTTGTTCGAATTCTGTGTTTCAATATGTGGTATTTCATTCTCACTGCTGAATAGCTGTTAATTTTAATTTGGAGTTTTTCTTCATCTTGAGTTATTTAGAAGAGTGGTTTAACATTTCTGAGTGGAAAGTTTCTTTGGGGCTAGCCTTTGGTTGTTTACTGTCTGGTTTTGTGACATTGTAATCAGAACTTGGACAGTGTAATTTCTGCCTTGAGCACTTTTTCTTTTAGAATTTTTTGGTAACCTAACATCTGGCTAATTATTGCAAGTGTTCCATGGTGTTTGAAAATAATGTACTTTCAATTTGTTTGGTACACATTTCTATATATATCTATCATAGCAAGCTAGATATTTGTGATACTCAAATTCTTTATATGGTCATTTTTTTCCAGCTTACTTGCCATTTTCTTTCTTTTTTTTTTTTTAATAAACTGGGTTTTATTTATTTATTTTTAAAGATTTTATTTATTTGACAGAGAGATAGAGAGCACAAGCAGGCAGAGCGGCAGGCAGAGGGAGAGGGAGAAGCAGGCTTCCCGCGGAGCAGGGAGCCCGATGTGGGGCTCGATCCCAGGACCCTGGATCATTACCTGAGCCGAAGGCAGTTGTTTAACCTACTGAGCCACCCAGGCGCCCTACTTGCCATTTTCTGAGCGGGTTTTTTTTTCTTCCTCCTTGGTTCTGGTTTGCCAGTTTCTCTTTGTATTTTTGAAAATATTTACTGTATATATTTCAACGCTATGTTCAGTCCTTCATGGTTTTCAACGTCTTCATGAGGTGTACCTTTAATAAATATAAAACATTTGTCCTCTTCACACTCAATACTTGACCTTTTTTCAATTTTGTCAAATACCCATTTTTTTTTTCCAAGCCAGTTTTCATTTTTATGGCAGTGACCTGGCACGTCTTTGTCCATTTCTGTTATCAGCTTTCCAGGTCGGAAACACACCTGTCACCTTACCACTAGTGTGGGCCCCACTTTACTTATGCTTGTTCTCTCTGATTTCTGTGGAGCCCTTCACTGATCCACAATGACTTGAGATCGATGAAGTCTTGCAAGGATGCATTTACTCTTTTTTGTTTTTTTAAGATTTTTATTTATTTATTTGACAGAGAAAGACAGCTAGAGAGGGAACACAAGCAGGAAGGTGTGGGAGAGGGAGAAGCAGACTTCCCGCTGAGCAGGGAGCCCGATGCGGGGCTCGATCCCAGGACCCCGGGATCATGACCTGAGCCGAAGGCAGACGCTTGACCTACTGAGCCACCCAGGTGGCCCGCATTTACTCTTTTAAACTGGTAAGATATAATGTAGGAAAATCTGTCTGTTGACTGTTTATCTCAGCCTGTATTTTCAGTGGGGTTTGCTTTTATCTTCCAGGATTGTTTAGAACATAAATCATTTTCTAAAATCTTTCTCAGTTTTCTGCAGGAAAGCAGGGGCATAGTTCTGCCATACCTCAAGGTCATCGGCATTGTGTTTTCTTTCCTTTGCTTCTCTTTACCTTTTCCATCATGCCTCCGATGTGTTTTACTAGGTATTAACTTCCAAATGTGGACAGATCTGTTCAGATGAAATCTGCATGGCTACATTCCATGTGCACTCGGGACTTGCTAGAATCTTCTCTTTCCTTCTGTTTCTTGTTGGCACTTCCTGGTGCACAGCCCTGGTTTTCTTCTTTACCTCAAAGGAGTAATAAGAATTATTTGAATAGAAAGGAATAATAATGGAAATGATTATTCCTCTAATAATTTTTGGTACAATCCTCGATTCTAACACCTATGCTCTGTGTATTATTTTTTTATCAGTGTTATCCATTAAATGATAAGTCCTTAGGTAGCAGGAACTGTGCTAAATCACCTTTATGGTCCTAGTGTGCTGCGTGATGCCTGGCACACAAACATTCAAGAAATGTGACAAATGAGGCACATGAAAAAAGACTAATGCATTCATAGACACCTAACACAAAAGGCCATGGGAGATGCAAATATAATGAACCAGGTGTCCTTACTTCTACTCGTGGCCTCTAATAATCTCTTCTTCATCTAATATAGCCAAAAAGATTCTTTTAAGACTTAAGTCTGATCATGTCCCTTCTCTGTTCAAAATCTGGTTCTAGGGACTTCCTATCTCACTCCAAGTAAAAGCTAGAGTTCTTACCTTGGCCTGTGGTGCCCAACACAATGTGTCCTCGTCTCCCTCCGCTCCTTACACAACCTCCTCCAGCTATCTTGGTCCCACTGATTTTCTTTAAACAACCTAAGCAGACTACAGCCTCCAGGATTTTGCGTTTGTTTTCCCTCTGCCGGGCACAGACTCCCCCTGCTCCATATCCACATGGCTTTGTTTCACCTGATCCAAACCTCTGCTGGAATGCCACCTACCTTGAGAATCCGATCCCAGCCCAGTCTGCCTGTGTCTCTTTTACCACATTGATTTCCTCACACTCTGTGACATCACCACCTGACATATTAAATATTTGTTTATTTACTCCTTCTAGAATATATGCCCCTGACAAAAGACACCTGTCTAGTTTTTCACTGCTGCATCCCAAGGGGTTAGTGAATGGTAGATGTGATTTTTAAATGATTAAATAGAAGTATTTGCTTGGTCTTGGTGGCTATTGCTACATTGGCTATGGCCATGCATACTGAAAACAGAGGTACACGTGTCGGGGAGGAGTGACTGGCACCAAATACCACTGGGGAGTGTTGGGGCTCGCAGCCATGGCAGGGCACTCCATATGAGCCAGCTGCTTGGTCATCCATGGATAAGCAAGAACTGTGCGCTTGCAACACAGTCCTGGGAGAAGGATGCTGTAAAGCCTGCACTGTTTGGGTTTCGTGCCCACGGCAAAATAACTCTCATGAGCTGGGTGGCGGGAAAAAGCTGAGACTGCATGTGTGTATTAGGTGAGACCAAGGCTTAGAGGAACAAGATCAATCTTGATTTGGTGTCTGTGGAATGTCTTCTTCTCGCATTCATGCTGCTGTGGACGGGAAAGTGCGTGAAAAATTGTATTTGTATTTAGCTCGAATATAAGTCTTCTCTTTTATTTTTTTTATTTATTTGAGAGGTAGAGCGAGAGAGAGTGAGAGAGCACAAGCAGGGGGAGCGGCAGAGGGAGAAGCAGGCTCCCCGCTGAGCAGGGAGCCCGATGCGGGACTCGATCCCAGGACCCTGGGATCATGACCCGAGCCGAAGGCAGACGCTTAACCGACTGAGCCACCCAGGCACCCCTAAGACTTCTCTTTTACAGGCCAGGACTTTGGTGACCAAAAGCATGGGACCCTAAACTACCTTTCCCCCCTCAGCTTGCAATGCCGGTGTAGAAGATGACTATTCACAGTATAACTAAAGGAGTGATTTAGACATGCTTAAGTGAACTAAATTAAAACTTAGAACCGAGATGGAATTGTGGAAAGATAATAAAAATGATCTGATTCACTTGTAAAATTCTATTATTGTAAGTCTTCTGCACTTACAAACTTGAGCATTTGTGAATATTTTAAGTATCTATAAGATGACTCTATAGGATGATATTTTGACATGTAGGCTGAATTTTGTAATGGATTAGTAATCTATAGGAAAACTGGAATTAAGTTATCTGTGATGTAATACAGAAGAGGTTGGTCTTAAGTCTCAAGGTTATGCTGCCAACTTTGTCCTGTCTTGTCTCACGTTTGCTGAGAATTTACAATGCCCTAGGTACTGGAAGGGGTCCCAGTGCACTTAATTAAGGGTATTAATTAATTAGGATGTGATTAATTAGTAATGAGGGGGGATTAAGGGTGTTCTTATTAACTTGCTGTCTGCATTTCCCCTTGCTGACTCAGGGTCAGAGCATGGTTTTCCTAAGACTGATAAAGGGAGGGGCAGGAATTGTGTCGTAGGGAACCTCACTGTAGAATCTGTGATCTAACCTGGAGTTTCTCTCTTACAATCAGTAGACTGGCTGCCTTGAGGAGACCTGGATTCTGTCACGTTTAGCAAGTTTCAGAAAAAATGCAAAGGAACCCAATTATTTAGGCCATGAAAGCTTTGCAGGGTTTTGGAGCTAAAGGCAAGCGGGAAGAATTCCAGAGATGGTAAGAAAAATGAAGGGAAGCATAGAGCTCTCTGAGTGACTTTGAAAGAATGACCATGAATTGATTTCTGTCCCTGAGTAATAATTTTGTAATTCAAGGGAACAGACCATATATACAAAAACATGATAAAGCCAAATCTTCATTTTTTCCTAAAATTTGTATAAAACAAATTATTTTTCTTGTACATATTCTATAAATATTCTATAATTAGGGGTGCCTGAGTGGCTCAGTCAGTTAAGTGTCTGACTCTTGATTTTGGCTCAGGTCATAATCTCAGGGTCGTGAGATCGAGCCCAGAGCGGAGCTCTGCATTGGGCGTGGATCCTGCTTAAGATTCTCTCTCTCCCTCTCCCTCTGCCCCTCCCCACCCCATGCTCTCTCTCTCTCAAAAAAAAATTCTGTAATGAATACTCAAATTTGACTGTTTCAGAGGGTTTTCATCAGTTATCACACATGCTATGAATTTGTCAAATTAACCCTTGTTAAGTAAAGCACAGCATGCCCCATGGTGAATGGTGAGATGTGGTTCAACACAAACCAGGAGAACCTGAGAGAGAGAGAGGCTTCATACTCACAGGGCCTGAAGGAAGTAGCTGGAGGAGCTATAGGGGAAGATCAAGGCAGGGTGTGAACAGAGAGAGGCGCGACCTGGGGCACTCACCTTTTTTAGGATCTGTGGGTGGAATACTATGGGGTTCACAGGCTAAGCCTGGATTGATCAATTCAAACCAAAAGAGCAGGGTTTTTGGTAAGCTCCACAGAGGTCTTATCTAAGCAGTGCACAAGACGGAAGGCCTGGGAGGCAGAGACTGTTTATCCCAAGGACTGTTGGAGAAGTCACGTCAGGAACTTACACTTACTTTTGACTCTGTGGGCTCCTGTTGAAGGCATGTGCTCGCTAGGGTCAGTTTAAGATTCCTGCAGACCACAGAATAGATGCCCAGGCAGCAATACCAAGGAGTAGCGTAGCTCAACTCCCAACATCATAGAATGAGAGAAACTTAAAATGAAATTATAGGAAAAATTGGAAGCCTATAGTGAATATAATTTTTGTTTAAAAAAATAGTCTTTAGTGAGAATCTAGCAAAACCATAACTTATTAACAACAAAGTTGAGGTTTCTTTATTTTGTTTTGTTTTTTAGCTATAGTTAAATTGAGAGAGGACCTTAAGTATTATATGCAATGCATAAGAAAGCTTAAAGGACATTTTAATTTTTAATTTTCTAGTTTTCAAAAAGTAAGACGCATAGCTCATAAACATCTTACAGTTAAAAAAGTGTAACCTTGCCTAATTTCTTACTTGTTTTTTATACCTTTGGCTACTTTTACCTTTTGTAGCTTTTCCAAGAGAAGTATTTTGTATTTTTCATTAGATTTACCAATTGTAATTTATTTGTCAATTATAATTGTGTTTATTAATGTAGTAGGCTCCCTGTCTTGGCTGTGAAGTGTTTTCCTAAAATTAGTACCAAAGTTAAAAAGAATAGTGATCAAGTTTTAGGACTGTTCCAGCACTTTGAAAAATGTCATTGGTATTTTGATCGGGATGTCATTGAAAGTATAGATTGCTCTGGGCAGCATAGACATTTTAACAATGTTTATTCTTCCGATCCATGAGCATGGAATGTTTTCCCATCTTTTTGTGTCTCCTTCAATTACTTTCATAAGTGTTCTGTAGTTTCTAGAGTATAGATCCTTTACCTCTTTGGTTAGGTTTATTCCAAGGTATCTTATGGTTTTTGGTGCTATTGTAAATGGAATCATTTCTCTAATTTCTCTTTCCACAGTTACATTGTTAGTGTATAAGAAAGCAACTGATTTCTGTGCATTGATTTTGTATCCTGCCACGTTACTGAATTGCTGTATGAGTTCTGGTAATTTGGGGGTGGAGTCTTTTGGGTTTTCCACATAAAGTATCATATCATAAAGAGCTGGTATCCAATGTCTATAAAGAATTTCTCAAACTCAATACCTAAAAAACAAAAAATCAAGTCAAAAAATAGAAGACATGAACAGACATTTCTCCAAAGAAGACATACAAATGGCTAATAGACATGTGAAAAAATGCTCAACATCATTAGCCATCAGGGAAATTCAAATCAAAACCACATTGAGATATCACCTTACACCAGTTAGAATGGCAAAAATTGACAAGGCAAGAAACAACAAATGTTGGAGAGGATGTGGAGAAAGGTGAACCCTCTTACACTGTTGGTGGGAATGCAAGTTGGTACAGCCACTTTGGAAAACAGTGTGGAGGTTCCTCAAAATTTAAAAGTAGAGCTACCCTATGGCCCAGCAATTGCACTACTGGGTATTTACCCCAAAGATACAGATGTAGTGAAAAGAAGGGCCATATGCACCCCAATATTCATAGCAGCAATGTCCACAATAGCCAAACTGTGGAAGGAGCCGAGATGCCCTTCAACAGATGAATGGATAAAGAAGATGTGGTTCATATATACAATGGAATATTACTCAGCCATCAGAAAGGATGAATACCCACCATTTGCATCAACATGGATGGAACTGGAGGGGATTATGCTAAGTGAAATAAGTCAAGCAGGGAAAGACAATTATCATATGGTTTCACTTATATGTGGAACATAAGGAATAGCATGGAGGACCACAGGGGAAGGGAGGGAAAACTGAATGGGAAGAAATCAGAGAGGGAGACAAACCATGAAAGACTCTGGACTCCGGGAAACAAACTGAGGGTTCTAGAGGGGAAAGGGGTGGGGGGATGGGTTAGCCCAGTGATGGGTATTAAGGAGGGCACGTTCTGCATGGAGCACTGGGTGTTATACGCAAACAATGAATCATGGAACACTACATCAAAAACTAATTATGTACTATATGCTGGCTAACTAAACAAAATAAAAAAATTAAAAAAAAGAATAATGATCAAGGTGTATTTATCCAAAAGATAAAAGAATTATAGGCAATATCTTTATTATTACGTATTATCTACTTACTATTATTATCTATTTGTTAGTAGTATCTAATAAATCACTTAACCACTCTTTATACAGTTCTCAGCACTAGTGGAGGAGGGGCTGACACAGAATATTATTAATTTGTGTATTAATTGTGTAGTCGGTTTAGCAAGTGCAGAAAGAAACACCACAATACATTCTCTACTGCAGATGGGGAGGTGTGAATCTTTGTTCTTTTGTGCTGTTCTTGATAAACGTTGACCTCACCATAATGCTGAGTACTCATATAGTTTTCAAAGGACATTCACATTTATTCTAATTTCATTGTTTTTTTTTAAGTATTTATTTGTTTGTTTATTTATTTATATTTTTATTTGAGTGTCCTTGACACAGTGTTACATTAGTTTCAGGTATACAACACAGTGATCCAACAGGTTCATACACTATGTCATTCTCATCACAAATGTTGTTACCATTGGTCACCATAGAACATTATCATGATAACATTGACCATATTCCCTATGCTGTGTCCTCATCTATGAGACTTATTGTTTCCATAACTGGAAGCCTGTACCTCCCATTCCCCTTTGCCCATTTTCCACATCCCCCCCTCCCCTCTGGCGACCATCATTTGTTCTCTGTATTTATAGGTCTGATTCATTCTCTACAATAAGACCGGAGAAGGTGAATTGTTTGCACAGGTTAAATGTCTTGCTCAAGGTTGGGCAATGAATTTATGATGAGTTGGGATATGAATGGAAACTTCTTAGCCTTATGCTTTCAAATGCAGCAGAAGATCTCAAATGTCTTAAATGGTTTTAAATGTCACTGATTGGATACAGCTGTATGATACTGAATTTATTTATTTTTTTTAGTTTTTATTTAAATTCCTGTTAGTTAACATACAGTGTAATATTAATTTCAGGTATACAATTTAGTGATTCAACACTTCCATTTAACACCCGGTGACACTGAACTTTAATGTGTAGTCTGTGGTTTGTTCTAGGACCTCTCTGCCTGGTACATTTTAAAGGCATCCCAACAAATATAACCAGGAGTAAAGCTTTGATGTCCATTTCAGTATTACTTATTTACTCTCTATGAAGTAATTGGTGTCTCACGGAGATGTATATATATTGAATTTTTTTTTTTTGTAAAAATGATGTAAGCCTTTTGGATTATCCAAACTGTCTTTATAATTTTTAATACAAAATATAATTTCATTTTTCTATTAAATAATTTCTTATGGAGATCAACAATGTTCAAAATGGTTGATTAGCAAAATAGCTAGTGGACTATTTTAAAATATTTGCATAGGGTAACATAATGTTTTCCTCTCCAAAGGTGAGGTAAGTATATAAATGCATTTATCACTTAGGGTGAAGAGCTACTCAGCATGACCTTCCTTGAGCTTCATGTTATAAAAAAACAAATGGGATTGCTAGTTAATGAAGAAGAGCAATGTTGCAGAAAGACTACTAACCTCTACTTCTCTCCCTCTTTCCCTTCCTTCCTCTTTCTTCGTTCTGTTCATCCATCCATCCATCTGTCCTTCTAGCTTATCCTTTCTTTGGTATTTGCATTTTGTCTTGCTTTCTTCCTTTCTGGAATTCATTAAAAAAACTTGTTGGTAATACTTGCAATTCTGACAAACTTCTGATGTTTCACATTAAAGACATGGAAGTCCTGCATAAAAAGAGAATATTCTGGGAAACCTTAGGTTAGCTTAAAGTAGACAGAGATATGCCACTTCAGAAGATGCTGGTTAAACAATTTTACACAATGCATTCTGAAACTACAAGAGGATGATGGAGATATATAGAATTTTCTACTTACCTGACCATGAAAGTATTTACATTTCTCATAAGAGTATCTAAAAAAACACCAATTGGGAAAATGCAAGTCTATTAAATCAAGCTTATTCATTACATGATGCAAATGCTTTGTTTTTGTTTTTGTTTTTTTGATTTTGGGAGTAGGGGCAGAGAGAGAGGACAGAGAGAATCTCAAGCAGGTTCCATGCTTGAGCATAGAACTTTATGTGGGGCTCAGTCTCACCACCGTGAAATCATGACCTGGGCCTAAACCAAGAGTCGGATGCTTAACCGACTGAGCCACCCTGGCACCCTGACAATTTTTTATACTGGAATTTTCATTGTCTAATAAACATGTTCATGTTTTCCTTAATGGTTTTGGCTTTATCAGTTTCTTCTGGTGTTTCCAACAAATCTTCCTTTGCATTAATTTGAAATCATTCTATCTGCTGCAGAAATTGTTAAGATTATCTTAACTTCATCAAATATTGTACCATTTATATGTTCAAAAATACTGCTTCACTTGATTATTTGTATCTTAAATTGTATATTTTTAAACAATTGATTTTGAAATGATTATAGATTCAGAGGAAGTTGTAAAAAAAAAATACAAGGATGTCTCATGTGCTTTTCACCCAATTTCCCCAGTGGTAACGCCTTGCATAGCTACTGTACAATATCAAAATGAGGAAATTAGCATTGGTACAACCCACAGAGCTTATTCATATTTTATGAGTACAAGTCTCTGCCATCTTATCCCCTATGTGGATTCATGTAATCACCACCACAGTCAGGATGAAGAGCTGTTCTACCTTCACAGGCTCTCTGTGCTACCCCTTCATAGCCAGGTATACCTCTCCCCATTTTCTTCCTAATAATTTGCCACCACTGTCCTCCATTTCTATAATTGAATATTTTGAGAATTCTACATGAATGGAGCCATACAGCATGGAACCTTCTGAGATTGGCTTTTTTCACTCAGCATGGTTCCCTGAAATCCGTCTGTATTGGATGTATCAAGAGCTCCTTCATTTTTATTATTGAGGAGTATTCCATGGTATGGATGTACCATGGATTGTTTAATCATTTTTTGAAGGACATTTGGGTTATTTCAAGTTTGGACTTTTAAGAATAAAGCTGATATAAACATTCCTATATAGGTTTTTGTGTGAACATAAGTCTTCTCTTGTCTGTGATAAATGCCCGGAGTGTAACTGTTGGTGCATAGGATATTTTAGTGTTTTAAGAAATTTCCAAACTGTTATCCTGCATGGCTGTACCGTGTTATATTTCCACCAGCAACCGATGAGTGATCCAGCTCCTCTGCATCCTCAGCAGCATTCGGTGTTGTCACCATGTTTTATTTCCACCATTCTGATAGATGATATCTTATTTTGGTTTCCTATTTCCCTAATGGCTAATGATGTTGAACATCTTTTCCTGCATGTTGGTTGCCATCTTCTTCGGTGAACTATTTGTTTTTCTCATTTTCTAATTGTTTTTTTTTTTTTTTTTACTATTGAGTTTTGAGAGTACTTTATACATTTTAAACTTGAGATACAAGTTTTGTCAAATGGGTGGTTTGTAAATCTTATTTCTATCTGTCTTGTAACTCATTTTCTTATCCTCTTTACAGAGCTTTTGGCAGAGCAAAAGTTTTTAACTTAGCAGATGTCCAATTAAATTGTATTTTAATTGTAATATTATTACTTTTAAAAACTTCACTTGACACAATGTACCTTTTTAATTTTGCCAAAAATTATTCTTGCTTATTATAAAGCATTTTAAAAAGTAAAATTTTTAAAACCCTATAAATTCTATTCAAATTAGCCATCATTAGCATTTTGGGGAATAGTCTCAATCTCTCTCTGCATATATTCATATACATGTGAAACAGAGAAGTAATTTACAAGAATAATATATAACTTTAAAAAGCATTAAATTCATTTTTATTCAAATTCAAAAGACAGGAAACCAAAATGAAAATATGACATATGTTGAGTTTTAGATAAATTTTCATTTGCATTAGGGAATTTTAGTTCTTATGAGATCCCTTTACAAATAAGAAAAAGGTCATGAAAAAAATTAATGTTTAGTATTACAGTTGACCCTTGAACAACATGGGTTTGAACTGCCTGGGTCCACTTATACATGCATTTTTTTTTTTAATATATTTTTCTGACCTATTTTCTTTTTTTTTTCAAGATTTTATTTATTTATTTATTTGAGAGAGCAAGAATGAGAGAGAGAGAGAGAGAGCACATGAAAGGGGGGAGGGTCAGACGGAGAAGCAGACTCCCTGCCGAGCAGGGAGCCCGCCGTGGGACTCGATCCAGGGACTCCAGGATCATGACCTGAGCCGAAGGCAGTCGCTTAACCAACTGAGCCACCCAGGCGCCCTATACATGCATTTTTTAATAGTACTGTACTGTAAATGTATTTTCTCTTCCTTATGATTTTCTTAATAACATTTTTTAAAGATTTTATTTATTTATTTATTTGAGAGTGAGAGAGAGAGCACGAGCAGGATGAGGGGCAGAGGGAGAAGCAGACTCCCCACCGATCAGGGAGCCCGATGCAGGGCTTGATCCGGGGGATGCTTAAATAACTGAGCCACTCAGGCACCCCTAACATTTTCTTTTCTCTAGCTTACTTTGTTGTAGAAATAGAGTATATAAAATATATAACATTCAAATTGACTGTGTATGTTATTACTAAGGCTTCTGGTCAACAGTAGGCTATTAGTAGTTCAGTTTTGGGAAAGTCCAAAGTTATATGCAGATTTTTGACAGCTCAGAGGGTTGGTGCCCCTAACCTCCATATTGTTCAAGGGTCAACTGTATTTTCTTTAATTATAGGTTTCAATTTTACTATATTGATTAGCTCCATTCTATGAAGGTAATCATCCTTTTTATACATCCTCCTACTTATCTTTCTCCTGAATTCCTATTTTTATAACTTTATGTAAAACTGATAATACCTTTACAACGTGTTTAATCTGTGCTATAACCATAATACCCCCGGTGAGTCACCTGGCTTCTCTTTGGCAGCTCTACAGTAATATTCTGTTTTGTGAAACTCTTCCTCTACAGTAATATTCTGTTTTGTGAAACTCTTGACTGGATGTAGTCATTCCAGTCAAACACCAGTGGGTATGCTGGTTTTTCTTACCTGGCCTTCATTTTTAGGGCATCTGTACACTTCTCAAGTCTGCATAGCATGGCCCACTCTTATAATGTGTTTGTCTGTCTTTTCCAGACCTCCAATCCTCACTCTGTGTCACATTTTGAAACTGAGGCTGTCTCTTGGTGAAATGGAGATAATATTGCTTAAGTCACTCCTGCAGCATTTTTTAATTTTGGTAATCCAGGTCCCCCCTCCAACCCACTCTTCCTACAGCCCTTTGGCCATGAAGTCTAGGGCATGTGGCTTGTTACTTAGAGATGGGGTGAATTGTACCGTGAAAGTAGGAGAATCTGGAGACAGGTGCACATAGCAAGGCTTCCATAAGAAGTGTTTTGTCTACCCTTGTTAGGTTTTTTCCCCCCAAGGCAGCAATTTAATTTATTAATTAAGTATCCTCTTTTTATATATTCCACCTCATTAATTTATTCCTTCATTTATTTTCTTGATTTCCTTCCTTGTTTTTTTCTTTAGGATTCCTTTGTTGGTTTTGTTTTTCCATTTTTTTGAAATAAGTATTTAATAGATTTATTTTCATTCTTTCATTTTTACTGATAAATGTTTAGTGCTATGGTGTTTCTCTTGATCATTGTTTTAAATGTATCCTGTAGATTTGCATGTGCAATGCTATTTTATGATTATTAACAGAAATTTTGTTATTTCAGTTTGTATTTCTTCTGTTGCCCAAGAGTTGTTTAATAGGTTTTTAATATCCAGGGTAAAATATCGTTTTTATTTTAGCTTTTATTAATATTTTCTAAATTTATTGCATTGTGATGAGAACTGTTTCTTGTAATATTTCTACATTATGCGACTTCACTGATGTTTTCCTTGTAGCCTAGCATATGATACATTTTTGTGAATGTTTCATGAGTATGTAACTTCTAAAGTGCAATATATAATCTATGCGGTCTTCGAATTGATTGTATTGCTTAAGTATTCTGTCTCCTTACATCTTTTTGTTCATTTCACCTGTCTTGCTGAGAGTGGTGTATGAATGTCTCCTCTTATTAGTGTGTTATGTTTCTATGTCTCTTTGAACCTCTTGTACTTTTTGCATCATAGGGTGATTGCTATATTACTTAGTATATGAATATTTCTAAGCATTATATCACTATAGTGAATCACAGCTTTTAGTGTTAAAAAGTACCTTTCTTTGGGGCATCTGGGTGGCTCAGTGGGTTAAGCCTCTGCTTTTGGCTCAGGTCATGATCTCAGGGTCCTGGGATTGAGCCCTGGGTATCCACCCCTGGGTGGGGCTCCCTGCTCAGCCTGGAGTCTGCTTCTCCCTCTTCCTCTTCTCCTCCCTTTCTCTCTCCCTTTCCCCCTACCCCTGCTCATGCTCTCTCTGTCTCTCTCTCAAATAAATAATAAACAATAAATAAAATCTTTAAGAAAAAGATTTTATTTATTTATTTGAGAGAGAGACAGAGATAGTGAGAGAGAGCACGAGCAGGGAGGAGAGGGAGAAGCAGGCTCCCTGCCAAGCAGGAGCCGGATGTGGGACTCGATCCCAGGACCCTGGGATCATGACCTGAGCCAAAGGCAGATGCTTAACCGACTGAGCCACCTAGGAGCCCTAAATAAATTCTTTAAAAAAAAGGGAAACGTGCCTTTCTTCATCACATTTAGTGCTTTTGGCTTAAATTCGACTTTGATATCTGGATTGCTACTACTATTTTCTTATTGTTTCTATATTCCTGGGATCCCTTCCTCCATCTACTTTTAGCATATGGAATCCCTTTGTTTTAGGTCCTCTCTTGTATACAGTGTATAGTTGGGTTTTGTCTTGCAAACCAAATAGAAAATTGACTTCTTTCCTTGCTCTGCCTCTGATGGTACCCGTGAAACCGTAATAACATCTCCTTTGTGAACTTCCTGCTGATTCCCTGCAGGGTCTCCTGAACGTGGCACGTGGGCTCCAGGGATAAGGAACACTTACTCAGCATTGTTATTTCTCTATTTCCCCTAGCTGTTGTTACCTGTGAGCTGTCACTGCACTGGAGTTGAAAGTGTGTGCAGGGCTCCTTCTAATGGTGTTTAGCCCCTCCCCTTAGTTTGACAAGGGAAACAGGCCACTAACTTTGATATTTTATGCTTTTCTAATAGCCCCATTCCTACCACAGAGCTAGGTATCCAGCGTGTTGAGGGTGGTATTCTCAATGCCTGCCTCCTTCTGTTTCCAGCTCTCTTTCTCCTCCTCTCCACAGTCCCTTAGGATTGAAAGTCATCAGGCTACGAATTGTTTTTTTCCCCCGAAATTCTATCTTTCTCTTAGCCGTGGGCAGCAACTTCATGGTCTGGACTTCACAGGAGAAAGAAGTAACTTTATATATTTGGAGACACTCTCTAACCAGATTGCTGTAGGCATGCATTCTTTAAATGGTAAAGTAATTTAAAAACTCTTTTTTTTTTTAAAGATTTTATTTATTTATTTTTACAGAGAGAGAGGCACAGCGAGAGAGGGCACACAAGCAGGGGGAGTGGGAGAGGGAGAAGCAGGCTTCCCGCCAAGCAGGGAGCCTGATGCGGGGCTCGATCCCAGGACCCTGGGACCGCGACCTGAGCCGAAGGCAGACGCTTAACGACTGAGCCACCCAGGCACCCCTAAAAACTCCTCTTTTGACAAAGCCTGGTTTGCAACTCAATTGCCCTGCCGACAACTCAAGCAAAAATCTAGTTTGACAGTTAAAGCTCAAAAATGACTTCATTGATACAGAACCCAGTATCTGCTCTTTCCCTGAGCACTAAAACACTTGATTTCAAAGGACAATGAGCTTCATCAGAACTTGAAAATATGTACTTAAAAACTGTACACTTATCTCCATCGCAGGTGTTAAGTGTGGCACGTTGTGTAGGCTATTCTTCTGCTGTAGCTGGTCAAACCGTTTGCATGCGACTAGGTCCTTTTTCACTCTGTCACCATTGTCAGCATTTTTGTTCAAGTGTTCAGGGAAGTCATGGTTTCCAGGAAAAATTGTTAAAGTGCTCTTCTGGGACAACTTAGTGTGAGTCAGCGAAGCACTGTTGTGAAAGATTGGTGGCTACTTGTAATAGTTAATAGCTTTGCGTTTGCCACCAATTTATTCAGAAATGAAGGTATGGCCATTGCTGCATTATCCCTAATACGAAGAGATGATGTGGGGTGCAGAGGCTCCATGTTAACCATGAAGACATCAGGATTAATTGTGTTAACACATCTGACATCAAAATCAAAGCTTTTAAAATGTATCATTTTGAGGAAATGTGTCCTCCTTCCTGTTTGAAACTAAACTCGGCATCCATACCAGGGGATTGGGTTGAATTCTCACGTCTAGGGGATGGATGATAGTGGAGTGACAATGTGTTTTCTTTTTCTTTTTTTTTATTATTTTATGTTATGTTATGTTATGTTAATCACCATACATTACGTCATTAGTTTTTGATGTAGTGTTCCATGATTCATTGTTTGCGTATAACACCCAGTGCTCCATGCAGTACGTGCCCTCTTTAATACCCATCACCAGGCTAACCCGTCCCCCCACCCCCCTCCTCTCTAGAACCCTCAGTTTGTTTCTCAGAGTTCATCGTCTCTCATGGTTCGTCTCCCCCTCCGATATCCCCCCCTTCATTCTTCCCTTCCTGCTATCTTCTTCTTCTTTTTTTTAACATATAATATATTATTTTTTTTAAGTGTTTATTTATTTATTTGACAGAGAGAGAGAGAGCACAAGTAGGCAGAGAGGCAGGCAGAGGGGAGAGGGAGAAGCAGGCTCCCCGCTGAGCAGGGAGCGCAACATATAACGTATTATTTGTTTCAGAGGTACAGGTCTGTGATTCAACAGTCTTACACAATTCACAGTGCTAACCACAGCACATACCCTCCCCAATGTCTTGTCTTTTTTTTATTTAAAGATTTTATTTATTTATTTGACAGAGAGAGACAGCAAGAGAGAGAACACAATGTCTTTTCTAAGCAATAACTCATGGCTTTTCACAAAATCACATATTCAAATCTTTAATGACACTGCACATAAAGATGATAAGAGTTTAGCAGGAGAATTAGGAAAACCGCTTAATCATTTCCACTTTAGTGTTTTTAAGTTGATGGGCTCCATTTTATTCCTGAAACTACGCACATCTCCTTTAGTCTGGGCAAGTTTCAATTTCTATACCAATGAATCAGTTAGCTATTTATCCACGTAACTAAACATTAAAACCACATTTCTTAAATGAGAATCGGTGCTAAGGATTTAGTTAACATAGCACATTTGCAGATCTTATTTATTTATTTATTATTGAATTTTTTTTAGGGGGGAGAGAGTGAGTGTGCACGCAAGCAGTGAGGGGAGGGGAAGAAGGAGAAGGAGAGAAAGAATCTTAAGCAGGCTCTATGCCCCTTACATAACCCAACAGGGGGCTCAATATCAAGACTCTGAGATCATGACCTGAGCTGAAATCAATAGTCAGAAGCTTAACCCACTGAGCCACACAGGTGCCCGTGCACATTTACAGACCTTAAAGGGGGCTCTCCCAAAAGCTGAAAGCATCATACTACCAGTTAAATGTTGCTGAAATAAGACATTTATTTGTGTATTTGTGTTAGTGTAATGAGCTGGTTCTATTACATTATCTCCTTGTCACTAAGAAGATTCTATCAATCATACCCATTTGTATGGAAGATTGAAACTTCTACAGAATGTTTAATCTAAAAGAAACTTGAGGAATAAACACTATACTTTTGGAAAGGCCACTCTATTGATTTAAAAGGTTTAATGATCCCTTACGTGTGTGTAAGGTCTATTAGCACTGTTAGGAATTACATGGGCACAGGGGAAGGAAGAAGTTTCCATGACAGATTGTATAGACTAATGAATAATTTTTTTTTGTTTTGAGAAAACAGACTAATACTGACATCATTTGAGTCCACTTATAAATCATTCATAAATTTATTCATAAATTTATTCATGTTAATATTTAACCTTTTAATTTAAGATAGCTATTAAAGATCAAGTAGATTCTATAGACCGAAAAAAGAAAACATTATCAAAGCATTATCATAACACTAATTTTTGAGTACAGCATAAGTTATATCGTTGAGAATTCAGTAAAAAACCCACAAACAAAATGCGTTATTATTCCATTTGAAAAATCAAGGTTGAGATTTCTTCTAAAAAATACTTGAAGTTGTATGGTTTTCATGGTTTTGTCTAATCTAATGTATCTTAATAAGGCATGAATTTAAAAGGAGTTTAGGATAGTCTGCTGCTTTATTTAATATTGTGAAAAACTGACATGACCACAGCCATTTTAAAATAAGGCTGGAGCAGCCAGTGCAGAGAAACTGCCCTTCTTGCCTTGGTCTGAAAGGAGCCAAAACCTTTGGGTTGGGCAAACCAGCAATTGTGTATAGAAGTTATTTGAGAAGTCAGGGGAACAGACATCATGGTCACAAAATTCAAAGTTCTGGAATTTCTGAAGATAAAATCAGAAGACAATCAATGCATAATCCAGAGTAGTTTAGCTTGTTAACCCCCATAGAAAAAATTTTTTTTCTTTCTCTCATATAATTGCCCCTTCCTTTTTCTCATTAAAACCCCTTGCTTTTACCCTACAAATGAGAATACTATTTGGGTATGTACCTGAACCCATGTTCCCCAAATCATAACTCTTTAATTCCAAATAAACTGTGGCTTGCCTCTCCCTGTGTCTCTTTTCCTCAGCCTGACAGGAGAGAGTGACTGAGGGTGACTCAATTACTTGTCCCTGTTCAGGCATCACCCATAACTCCACGACTACACCAACACTACTTAGGCATGGCTTTTAAAGCACCATTAGTTCAATCACTAACTTAAAATTTGTGAGTTCAGCCAAAGGCTAAATTTTTTCAAGACAAAATATATTTTAAAAATTAATGTGTTCTGTTACCTCAAAAATTCAGAGTTAGGTAAATTATTTGTAAGATCTCACAGGGCCATAGATGTCCATTGACAGATGAATGGATAAAGAAGATGTGATACACACACACACACACACACACACACACACACACACATGATGGAATATTACTCAACCACCAAAAAGAATGAAATCTTACCATTTACAATGATGTGGATGAACTAGAGTGTATTATGCTAAGCGAAATAAGTCAGTCAAAGAAAGATAAATACTATATAATTACACTCATATGTGGAATTTAAGAAACAAAACAGATGAACATAGGGGAAGGGAAAGAAAAATAAAATAAGATGAAAACAGAGAGGGAGGCAAGCTATAAGAGATGCTGAACTCTAGGAAACAAACTGAGGGTTACTGGAGGGGAGATGGGCGAGAAGATGAGGTAACTGGGTGATAGGCATTAAAGAAGGCACTTGATGTAATGAGAAATGAGCACTGAGTGTTATATGTAACTGATGAATCACTAAATTCTACCTCAGAAACTAATAATACAATATATGTTAACTAAACTGAATTTAAATAATTAAAAAAAAAAAGAACTCATAGGGACAGATTTCTAAGGCAACCAGTGACTGCATTAGAGAATTTGGGGATTTAAGAGAATAACTATTTATTTTTGGTGCCCAGTAATTTAGAAATAAGAGGTAACACGAGTGCTCATTTATTGCCATGCTCTGGACTAGTAAGTCCTTTCCATGTATTCATTCATGGGATCTCAGAAATACCTTGGAAAGGTAAGCACTGTTGCTATCTTGAGTTTCCAGATGAGAAAACTGGGATTGAAAGAGAGCAAATAATTTGGTCAAAATCATAATTGAGCAGTTGGGACCCAAAGTCATCTCATTCTAAAATTACTTTTCCTTAAATATTGGTTGTCTAGACTCTCTTTTCTATTCATCAGCCAGAATGAACTGTCAAGAATGAAAATATGATCGTATTATTTCACTGTTACCCCTGAAAGTCTTCCCATTTCCCTTGAAATCCCCCACCCTTTTCATGAGCTACATCTGTCTTCTTCCATCTCCTGAAGGCACCTCCTCCTCATTATACCCTCCTGCCATGTTGCATTTTCTAGTTATTTCATACTCTTTCCTCCCTCTTCCTAGAATATGCCCCACACTTCAGTCTTTTTAACTCTTCACTCGGCTAACTTCTAGTCATCTGACCAGTCTCAGCTAACACTTTATTTACTCCCAGGGCCTTTTGGAAATCTACACTTGTTTTGAAAGGTTCACACAATACTCGTACTCCCCTTTCATGATATATAATACATATACACATATATGATATATAATATATATAACTCTTCCTTTAATATATTATAGTATAATATATATTACAACTATTAGGCTTATTTAATAATTGTGTTCTTTATTATGATGAAAATTCACTTTGGGCAGGGTCAATATCTATCTTGTGATTACTGATTTTGCTATGCCTATTACAGCACCAGGCTATATAAATATATCTTGAATAGCTTAATCAGATAGGTCTGATATTAGTGTTAATTAGTGTTGAATATAATGATGAGTGTAAGGATTAAATGTATCAAATAAATGTGAACCTCACCATGAATGTGCTGTAAGTAAGACTGTCCCATTCAATTTTGTATTTTCAGTGCCCACCACAATAACAATGGGCCAATAATGGGTACTAGATTAAGTATTTTTGGATGAAGATGAACACATTGAATGGTTGAGCATAACCTAACCAACATGTACATAAATATTTTCTTGGGCAAAATGGTAATGATAATAAGTATCCTAGTCTTTTTGTCTGAAGTAAAGACAAAATGAGAGAAGAGATGTAAAGATATAACGAAAATACTTGAGAGATAAAAATAATATTTTTATGAGAAAAATAGTCATATGTAAACATTTGATAACATTTATCCACTAAACATGTAAGTATTTTATCTGCTATATGAATTGCTATTGGGAATATATCTGGAGAGAAGAAATTTCGTTTCTTTTTATATTCACGTTTATATTCTTGCTGGTTCAGCCTCTTCTTTTATGGTCTATCCTTGGAGTATTTACTTGAAATGTTACATCTTACATTTTTTAAAATTAAATTAAATTAAATTAAATTTTATTTTATTTTATTTTATTTTATATATAGAGAGAGCATGACCACAGTGGGGGGAATGGAGGAGGAGGGCCAGAGGGAGAGGGAGAGAGAGAATCTTAAGCAGCTTCCATGCTTAGCCTGGAGCCCGACATGGGGCTCAATCTCATTACCCTGAGATCATGACCTGAGCTAGAATCAAGAGTCAGACACTTAACTGACTGGGCGGCCCAGGAACAAGCTTTGCATATTCATATATTTCATTCCTTTTATTATCTGGTAATGTAGTACAACCATACAATGGAATATTATTTACCCTTAAGTGGATGGGTAATAAAAAGGGAGGAAATTCTCACATTCTATGACAGGGATGAACTTTGAGTGCATTATGGAAGTGAAATAAGCCAGCCACAAAATACAAATACTGTATGATGCTGGTTATGGAAGATATCTGGAGTAGTCAAATTAATGGAAACAGAAGGTAGAATGGTAGTTGTCAGGGGCTTGTGGGAAGGGCATATGGGGAGTTTATTTTTTACTGACTATAGAGTTTCAGTTTTCTAAGATGAGAAAGTTCTGGAGATTGGTTGCACAACAATGTGAATACACGTAACACTATAGCACTGTATACTGTAGAAATGGTTAAGGTGGTAAATTTTATTTTTTTTAAATTTTATGTTACATATTTTTTTACCATAATAAAATATAAAAATAAGTGAAAAATAAGTAAAAAGTAGCTTAAATATTTTTAAATTGTCTATAAGATATGTAAAAATAGCCCATAATCACTATTTAAAATAATTTAAAATATGTGGTTTCCTTTGGAATCAATTATTTTTATAAACGTTTCCTTTGTTATGCTATCAAGATGAGATGTAAATTTCTTCAAGTGTTTATTGTAAACACTGGTTTTTACAATCTGGACTTGTGTTCTTACTAGCTCCATAGGATTTAAAAGTGGTATAAAACCAAGCATTATTGATATTCTGTGTAAAGAAAGAATCAGCCTAAGAAAAACTCTGTTCCCAATTTATTATTCTTTTAATGAATACTTTTAAGGTATTTTCATGATTAGAGGTAAAGAATCTTGCTGTAAATAATCTAACGAATGCTGAAGTAGAGAGTAGAAGATGACAGGTAATCTTAACCCTCATATTAACTACCTGCTTCCCTCCCCGTCACCAGTCTCACTCCCCACAATGTCCCTTTCCATATTCCCAAAGTCACAAGATCAGTACCACTTTAATATCTTTGTTTCACACATAGATATATACTTAGAGAGTCATGAAGGTTTTTCAATTTGATGCTTTTATAAACATTTTTGTATCATATATACTTTTATATATATTTTTTATACATTATCCATCTATTGCTTAAGGAAAAATCCCCAATCTGGGCAAAGGATATACATGTAACATTCAGTTGCCTCTTTCTTCCTAAGAAAGATTATAACCATTTACATTTTCATAAGTATATATGAATTAAGTCTCTTGTCTCATAAGCACCTCAACTAAAGGTATTATTAATCTCTAAACATTTGGCAATCTTACATGCATAAATGGCATCTCATTATTTATTTATTTAGAATGTCTTTGTCTAATGATGATTGACAATTGATGTCTATTTTCCTATTTTTCTTTAGGGTGTTCATACTTTTCTTATTGATTTGTAAGAAGTATTTACAACTCAAATGTATCATCCCTTTGTTGTATGTATTGCAAGCATTTCTCCAGAGTTCCATTTGTCTTATAGCTTTCCCATGAGATCATTTGCCAAACAAATATTTACATTTTTATATATCAGGTTAGTTTTATCAATCATTTCCCTTGTGGAGTCTGGCCTTGGTGTCATGCTCAGAAAGATTTTTCTTATTCAAAGATGGTTGTGCCCCTGTATTCTCCTTTCTTTTCTATACTAAAATACGCTTATATTTTCTTTTGATACTATTTTTTAAAATAACCTGGTGCTACAAAGTGAGGCTTGGAAACACACGGCAGCCGGGTTCTCCTACTGTAGCTCTTGGTTTGTGCTCCCAGTTACTGATTTTCAAATTTCAGGATTGTCCTGGATTTGTGAGAGAAAATCTGTCTACCTACTTCTCATTGCTGCCACAGTGGGTGTGAAGAGGGAGGGGCGGGGGCTAACAGATGGGGTAATTTCCACGTCTGTATTTTGTAGATGGCTCTGCCTCCGAGCACTTCTCCACATTTTGTCTTACTTTTATATTTAATTGATTGCAGTGGGATTTGGGAAGCCCAGATCCATGGGTTCATTTGGTACCCTTTCCTTTCTCCACATTGTGCGGTGGGTGATTGTTCAGCAAATCATTCCTTTTTTTTTTTTTTTAAGATTTTATTTATTTATTTGACACAGAGAGAGAGAGAGCACAGGCAGGGGGAGCAGCAAAGGGAGAGGGGGAAGCAGGCTCCTCGCTGAGCAGGGAGCCAGATGCGATATGGAGCTGGATCCCAGGACTCTGAGATCATGACCTGAGTGAGAGGCAGACACTTACCTGACTGAGCCACCCAGGCGCCCCCAGCAAATCATTCTTGCAGTGCATACTCAGGTCCCCATTCCACCTGCTTTCAGTAACAGCTCCCTGACCAGCAAGCGGGAGTGAGGTAGAGGGAGAGCACAAAAATTTTGTCCACTGGCCTCTGTTACTCGAAAGCACTTCCTTAGGCCACTGGATGCCTGTCAAACCAGAAGCCCGTCCCTCTGGCCAAAGTCCTACGCTAGCGAATAGGCCTCTTTCACAGAAAGACTTGGGGTGTGTTTCAGTCTGCTGTCTGTGCAGTGCAATGTCCTGGGAGTGGTAGCCTGCCTAGAACTGTCTCTCTGGTTGTTAGAGTCCCATGGGACCCAGGAAGATGCTCCCCTGGCCTCCGAGTCAGGCAAAAAAAGGGGCATCGCATCAGCCATAGCTGCAAAAATCAGGACATCAGATATGTGTAAAAGTTCCCTTCCAGGAGATACTGGTGCCCTGGAGCATGGCAGAGGGACAGTGTGAAGATGGTGATTGGCAGCCATAGCTAGGCAACAGGGGAACGTAAAGATGGTGCCTGTAGGAAACAAAACAAAACAAAACAAAACCCCCAAAAGATGGCACCTTCCAGCTATTGCAAGGCAGAATAAAAGTGCAAAGGTGGCACCCACCAGTCTCTGCTCCCAAAAGAGTTTTCCAGCAGGCTCTTAGATGTGTGTGTAGATGTGTGTGTATTAAACTAGATGCCTGCCTCGGGCCAATGCTTTATTATAATCAAATGAGACTTTTCCACTTAAAGTCTGAGTAGAATCATCTGCCTCTGAGCTGGGCCCGGGGCAGGGGACTATGAGTGGGGAGAGTATTTTAAGAGTCTTTTCTCAGATGGCTAAAGTGTTGTGGATGTGGATGGACATGACCCTGTTGGTTTTCAAAGCTAGATGTTTTAAGGGGCTCATTTCTCAGGTGCAGGTCTTAAATGTTGTCCAGTGTTGTTCAAACCCTTCACTCCTCAGGGGGAAGCTCCAAGTTTTGAATTCCCTCCCGATTGTGGGATCTATGTGGAGTGGGGTCTATGTGGAGAGATTGTGTCCCAGCCTCTCCTACTCACTTTGATGTGGTTTTCTTCTAGTTTGCCCAAAGTATAGTCATTGCTCAGTTGGCCTTTAGGGTTTTTTTTTTTCCCAAAGAAATTGTTCATATGTAGCTATAGACTCAGTATGTCCGTGGGAGGGAGGTGAGTTTAGGATCTTCCTGTGTCGCCATCTTGAACAGGAACCTCCATCCATTCACTTTGTGTCTTTGTGGATTTATCTATTCTGGACATTTTTAATAAAGGAATTATATAATATTTTACTTTTAGTGTTTGGCTTCTTCCCACTTAGCATAATCGTTTTGAGATTCATCTACATTATTACATATATCAGTACATCATTCCTTTTTGTGGCTGAATAATATTTCTTTGTAAGTATATATGACAATCTGTTTATCCATTTCTCCATTCATGGACATTTGGGTTCTTTATACCTTTTGGCTATAGTAAATAGTTTACTAAGGTCTCTGTACTTTTTAAAGATATAATTCCCTTAAAAACTTTGAGGGCTTCCTATGTGTCAGTATAATACACTCCATTCGACAAAACACATAGCCAAATATCCTTATGAGAGAGGACCTTATTTACCTTCAGCCACATGTGATATTAATTTGGGACAATAAATTAATGATTCTTAGAAGCCATCTTGAAAAGCCAAATTGATATATGAAGCATATTCTTGTTCTGCCAGTACATAACTTGGGTCCCTTTTTTAAAAATTTCTGTAACTCTTCCTTTCAAATTTTCATTTCCTTTCATTTCATTTCCTTTCAAATTTTCATCCACAGTCCCCTTAAGATCCTTTGGGCTTTTGTCTACTGCCTGGTCCCAAGATATTACCATACCATTTTGGTGTTTTATGGTAGGACTCTACTTCCAGATACCAAATTCTGTCCCAGAATCTACTACTGTGTAACAAACTACCCCCAAATTTAATGGATTAAAATATTAATCACAGTACTACATCTAATGATTTTGAGAGTTAGAAATTCAGAGAGGGCTTAGGTAATTATCCTCCTCTACGAATTGGGGTCGCTTGGTGGTGCTCAGCTGATGGCCAATCTGGTCTTAGTGGTTTTAGTTGTCCAACCATAACCACTATCTAATCCAGATATTTTCAGTACCCATGATGGAAATGCCATTCCTGCTCCCCTCTGCCGCCAGCTGCTGGACGCCACTAATTTACTTTCTGTCTCTATGGATTTGCCCATTCTGCACATTGCATATATGTGGAAACATACCATTGTGGTTTATTTCCATAATTTTAATCCCTATACATGTACTGAGGCTTGTTTTACGGTCCAGACATTGTGCAAGAAGGTCTGGTTCCTTGGTACCTGGGCGAGGTTGTGCGCAAAAGCCTGGTGACCTGCGAAGTGCTCTATTCTCTAGGAAAGCATGCATGATCTATAGATATACAGAAAAAGTTTAGTTTACGGTCCAACTGTTACTGAACCCAAGTTAGGCTGCCCTTCACTTGAAAGACCTTTTTTTAAAATTTCTGGTAACTCTTCAAATTTTCGTCAGGAGATGAGTTTTGATTGGAAAGGAATATGAGCTTTATTCAGGAGGCCAGTCACTTGGGAAGAAGGCAGACTATTGTCCAAAAGCCATTTTTTGCCTGGCCCAGAGATTTTAATGGGTTTAATCAGTTAAGGGAGCGCAGTGGTCTGTGAAATTTCTTGATTACAGGCAGACTCGATGATGCCAGCTACAGAGTTATCTCAGTGCTCCGGGTTGTGCAAGAAGTGTTAGTTCCTTGGTGCCTGGGTGATTCAGCCGGTTGAGCATCTGCCTTCAGCTAGGGTCATGACCCCAGGGTCCTGGGATAAAGCTCCATGTCGGGCTCCCTTCTCAGTGGGGAGTCTGCTTCTCACTTGCCCTCTGCCTGCCGCTCTCCCTGCTTGTTCTCTCTCTCTGTCAAATAAATAAATAAAATCTTTTTTTAAAAAGAGTTTCTTATGGTTTGTCACCATTTATTTAAAAGAAATGGGCTTTCTTTGGGAACAGAAGGAGTATTCCTCATCTTCCTGCCAAATATTCAGAAAAAAACACAGAAGAAACAAAATTATGACAAGAAGCAGCTTTTGTTTTTGTTCTTCCCTAAAAGTCAAGGGGCTTCACCAATATATGTAGGCCAGATGGCGTTACAATAAAAAAAAAAAAAAAAAAAAAACACCATCCTTTTCTTAGTCATGGGCTTCTGGCTATATTCTTTTCATTTATTCAAAATATGGCCCAATGGGGTGTTTCGTGAGACAGAGATAGAACCTGCCATTGTACACAAATTTAACACAATACAACCCTCCCACAGCAAAAGAGATCTGTTCCCAATTCCAAGTACAGTGCCCATTATTCAAGTCCCTTTTAGTTTCTCCCCAAAGCCAGGCCTTTCTCATGGGAAAAAGCAAGGACAACGATATAAGAGCACCCAGTGCTTCACAAATGAGAAACTTGCATCAGCATGCACCCTGATGGACTCACAGGGTCCAGAAGCTCATCAGCTTCCCCCAGGAACTTTTAAAGGAGTTTAACCAGTTAAGGGAGTGTAGTGGTTTTTGACAGGTCTTGCTTATGTGCAGACTCCATGATGCCAGCTACAGTTATCTTGGTGTTCAGACGTTGTGCAAGAAGGTCTGGTTCCTTGGTACCTGGGCGAGGTTGTGCGCGAAAGCCTGGTGACCTGCAAAGTGCTCTATTCTCTAGGAAAGCATGCATGATCTATAGATATACAGAGAAAGTTTAGTTCATCAATCATACAGGCTAAGAGTGCTTGCTAAAGATGAAAGACTACTAGGTTGGCCAGAGGGGCTGAGGCAGCTTCACAGCATGTGGTGTATCCTAGAGAATGTTCCATGTGCCCTTGAGAAGAATGTGTGTTCTGCTGTTTGGTCTGGAAGAGTGCTCCACGTTCAGACTAGTTGGTTTATAGTGTTGTTGAAGTGTCCTACTTCCTATTTGATATTCAGTCTAGTTGCTCTATTCATTATTGCAAGGGTGATATTGAAGTCTCCTGTTATTATTGCTGAATTATCCATTTCTCACATCAATCTGTCAGTTTTTGCTCCATGTATTTTTATTTTGTATATTCTTGTGGATTTAATTTGCATTTCCCTAATGGCTAATGGTATTGAATATCATTTCCATATTTTATCCATATTTTTCAAATTACCCAAGAGTAACATGAATTACTTTTGTAATCTGAAAAAAAATTATTTTATAAAAATAAAAGTGACTTTTCTAATGACAGTTACAGTTTTAGAATTGTAAAGACAATTCTTACATAGTATCTTCTGAAAGGCAAGTACCCAATAGTATTTGAAAAAGTAAGCTTTATTTCTATTTCTTTATATCAAAAATGTTTTTAAAAATATTTTTAAAAAGTTTAAATAGCTAGTTTGTATGAAGTTGAAAGCACTAAATCTGACTACCTATATGAACCATTGTTTCAAAAATAATATATACCAAGTCAGTTCAGCAAAAGAATTGAAACATTAAACATAAGCAATTAAATATTTTTTTAACCCAAATTATATGCTGAGTTTCTCTGACAGTTTTCTCAAAAAGGTATAATTAAGTCTGACATAGGACACTTGAGAAATTTGAATTCTCCACTCAATAATGAGAAAAAGCAAAAAGTTTAAACTTTGTACATTTATTTGACTATGCAAAAAGTACTTTTTAGCCTTAAAATTTTTGAAGAAATCTTTCCACAATTTTAATTTTTCTTCCAAAAATGTAAATTCCCTAGATGAAAATATCCCAGGAAGATAGGCCCCTCCCCACAATTTCCTTTGTTTCTGAGGAACTTTTGTCACTTTACACAATACTTGTATTTATATTCAATTGAAAATTACTATTAATCATGATAACATTTAACAAATTTATTTTAGGGTCATTAAGTGATATTTGTTAGTAGACATCTGCCCTCAAGCAAATGACAATTTCTCAACATCTATGAATCAAAGAAATAAAAGTAATTAGCTTTTAGTTCAGGGAAAGTAGAAGATTAAATTACAGATAAGTTTTAAAAAGGTTAAAACATGCTCCTAGATTTTAGACATGTATGTAATACAGGAATAACAATATTGAAGTAAAGACATTTGAAATAAATTAAACATAAAGATAATTTGAGAAGAAAATAAACTTGAATTACAGTTTGCCACTCTTTTGATTAGGGATGTTTATCATAATCTTTTCAAGTAAATAAGAAATTTATTTATTTTTTATTTTTTAAAGACTTTATTTGACAGAGAGAGACAGCGAGAGAGGGAACACAAGCAGAGGGAGTGGGTGAGGGAGAAGCAGGCCCCCTGCCAAGCAAGGAGCCAGATGCGGGGCTCTATCCCAGGACTCTGGGACCATGACCCGAGCCAAAGGCAGATGCTTAACGACTGAGCCACTCAGGTGCCCCAAAGTAAATAAGAAATAAATTTAATACCCTACTAATTTTGTCAGTTTTTATTTTTTTATCAACTTCACTTTTAATTTATGTATCACTAGTAAGTAGCTTAGTTAACAGTTGGAACACATATTTCTAGATTGGAGTGTCATCAATTTGGATTTTTTTTTTTTTTTTTAAAGAGAGACACAGTGAGAGAGGGCACACGAGCAGGGGGAGTGGGAGAGGGAGAAGCAGGCCTCCCACCAAGCAGAGAGCCCGACGCGGGGCTCAATCCCAGGACTCTGGGATCACGACCCGAGCCAAAGGCAGACGCCCAATGACTGAGCCACCCAGGCACCCCAATTTGGATTTTTTAAAAAAATATTTTATTTATTTATTTGACAGAGAGAGAGAGAGCACAAGCAGGGGAAGTGGCAGGCAGAGGGAGAACCAGGCTTCCCGCTGAGCAGGGAGCCCAATGCTGGGCTCGATCCCCGGACCTGGGATCATGAACTGAGCCGAAGGCAGACGCTTAACCGACTGAGCCACCCAGGCGCCCCATCAGTTTGGATTTTGACCAGAACTGCGACTCATGTTTGGCTTGAATGAAGACAGTACTTTCCAAAAGCTTCATCTTCACCGCCTGTTCTGGGACAATATGAAAAGTGCTAGAGTTGAAAGACGATTTCTTGTACAACGATTTTCTTTAGTTAATATTATGAAAAAATTGTTCAAAATATAAAGACTCTCTTTAGTGGTATACTACGCTTGTTTTTTTGAGGTAAAATAGAAGAATTCGAATAAGTGAATGCATATAATTTATCAGGAGGTAAAAGAGTTTGTTTTATGCCAGGAGGGAGGTTAAAGTCATACACTTCAGTGACTAACAGAACTGGTCCAA
Organism: Phoca vitulina; assembly: GCF_004348235.1. Taxonomy (NCBI): domain Eukaryota; kingdom Metazoa; phylum Chordata; class Mammalia; order Carnivora; family Phocidae; genus Phoca; species Phoca vitulina. Next base: position 76,532,826 of record NW_022589708.1, read on the forward strand.
ATTCTAGCTCCGCCATTTGCTGCGTCACCTTGATGTCACTTACTCCTCTGTCCTTCAGCTTCCTCTTTCAGCGGTCACAGACTATAGCTCATAGCGCTCTGGGGAGGAGAAAGAGAGAGAGGACAGATCTGCAAACTCTTTAATGTAGAGCCTGGCATAGGGTAAGTGCTTAATATATATCATATTATTACCACCACTTCCAGAGTACGCACTGGCATTGACTTTGGCTGCGGGAATGCACGTCTGTAGCTGCGCATTGTTACCTTATTCACTGCCCGTGTCATCAGTTACTTCCACAAATCTTTATGGATATTTACAAAACAGTTTGAGCTTCCTCCACCCTCTCAAAAAGTTGTGGACTGAACGTTTGTGCCCCCGCCCCCAAAATGCATAAATTGAAATCCTAACCCGCAATGTCACGGTGTTAAGAGGCAGGGCTTCTGTGAGGTGCCTAGGTCATGAGGGTGGAGCCCTCATGTTTGAGATTAGTGTGCTTATAAAAGGAAGCCCAGAGAGCTCTCTCACCCTCTTTCTGCCACGTGAGGGTATAGAGAGAGGGTGGCTGTCTTCATTTTCCAAATTGTTCACACTTCCTTGTACCTGAAGGGTCACGTACAAACTCCTTAGCCATTAATTCAGGGTTCTTGCTAATGATGTCTCCACATAATGTGGCACTTTATAATTCTTCCCTTACGCAAACCTTCCAATCTAACTGGACTGGTATGTTTATGTTTTCATAGTCTCAGCCCAGGTTTGCTTTTCGTTACAACTTTATACATTCTCCTCCCTTCATGTAGAATTTCTTCTTAGATGTAATCATTCTTTATGCGTATAGACCCTTCCTTCTATGTAGCCATACTTGCTTTCTACACCTTGAAGCTTTCCTACTGTAACCTATGCAACAGATCGTTTTCTCAAACTTAAACTTAAAAAAAAAGCAGGTCGAGAGGGCAAAGAAATAACACCTAATATTTTTACCACTAATTTGAGTATTGTCACAACCTTCTTCATTTGTTTACTCATCTTTTAAAATATGTCCACCGCTTGAATACATTCAAGTTCCTTCATGGTAGGGGACATGTTTTATTTTTCCCACAGTGCATAGCTGGGTGTTTTCCTCCAAAATAAATGCCTTATGGATTTTTAATTGGTTGATGCTTCCAGAGGTTTCTATAAAAATCTATAATTGCTTCACATGCTCTATCATATTCTGCACTGTTTCATTATTTATTTATTTGTTCACTGGGTCAACAAGTCTTGTGAGCACCTAATATGTGGCACATGGTGAATGATAAAAGACAAATATTTTGAAATAGTGGCTCTCAAATTTTAGAGTTAAGAGGCTTGCTAAAACATGGATTGCTGAGTTCCACCCCAGAATTTCTGATTCCTCAGGTGTGGGGCAGGGCCCCAGAACTGCATCTTAAACAATATCCTAAGTGGCCCTGAGGCCATTTATCTGGGGGTCCTGCTTGGAGACCTCCCCTAACACATTACACTGAGTAATGTAAGTAATTCTAGAAAACATTCTCAAAACAGTGCTAGTGATCATATTTATAATGAGATTGAAATGGAGCTCCACAGTAAACATTAGTAGCCACACAAAATAACCAAATACAGATTTCAAAATATATTCCAAAATAATGAAATGAGCCAAATATCTTAAAGATGAGAGCTAATTACATAGAATTGTTCTCACTACCTAAGAAATGAAATATCTTAGATGTTTTTAATAATTATGGTAAGAATGATAGGATAGCCCTGAGTTTTTAACAATGTTAACAGATAAAGTCAATATAAGGAGAATAGGTTATGTAATCATGGAAAAGCAAGGTTTTCAAAGTAGATCCTTTCAGGGGAAGAACAGGTTATTAAATAAAATAAAATAAAATGAAATAAGATAAAATAAAATGATATAAAATGAAATAAAATAAAATAGAAAATAAAAATAAATAGAAAAAGAAAGGAAAAACCACAATGATGCCATGTCAATGGCAGGAACTTAAAAATGGTTTTATTGATGTAAAAATTAGAGTTCTCTTTTTTTTGTTAAAGATTTTATTTATTTATTTGACAGAAAGAGAGAGAGCACAAGTAGGCAGAGTGGCAGGTAGAGGGAGAGGATGAAGCAGGCTCCCCGCCGAGTGAGGAGCCTGATGTGGGGCTCGATCCCAGGATCCCGGGACCACGACCCAAGCTGAAGGCAGCCACTCAACTGACTGAGCCATCCAGGCACCCCTAAAAATTAAAGTTCTCTTATACACAGGGCCCAATCAGATTAAATGAGCCTGAGATTTGAATCATCTTGGGATATGCATAGTTCTCATGTGCAGACCAAGAATCAATTGATCAACAGCCCAGAGCTGTCTAAAATATTCCTTTTATTCTTAATCTCAGGAAACAAACTGAGGGTTGCTGTAGTGGTGGGTGGGGTGGGAGGGATGGGGTGGCTGGGTGATAGACACTGGGGGGTTGTGTGCTATGGTGAGCGCTGTGAATTGTGCAAGACTGTTGAATCACAGATCTGTACCTCTGAAACAAATAATGCAATATATGTGCAGAAAAAAAAAAGAAGAAGATAGCAGGAGGGGAAGAATGAAGGGGGGGAAATCGGAGGGGGAGACGAACCTTGAGAGACGATGGACTCTGAAAAACAAACTGAGGGTTCTAGAGGGGAAGTGGGTGGGAGGATGGGTTAGCCTGGTGATGGGTATTAAAGAGGGCATGTTCTGCATGGAGCACTGGGTGTTATGCACAAACAATGAATCATGGAACACTACATCTAAAACTAATGATGTAATGTATGGTGATTAACATAACAATAAAAATAAAAAATTAAATAAAATAAAATTTTCCTTCTAAATTTCATGAGATTATTGAACTCTTAGGATAGTAGGGAATGAATTATTGCTGTTTTAACTGTAACCACAGAAAACTGTAAGAATAAGAGAATGAGCAAGGATTGGAATATATGTCCAAATGAAGCAACAATTTTAAATCAATGGTATTAGCACTTTTGTGACCTTTTTGAGTAGAGTAGTAAGTTTTCTTATTGGGATACATTTCTGGATGCATGCTGCCCACTTCCATGAAGAAGGCCACAAGCACACTACCAAATGGTCAAATAACATCTCATATCCTTGGAACTGTGGAGATTCATGAGTAGTGAATCCCCACTGTTGACATAGCCACATTTCGTCAAATGATACATATGCAATTAAGACATGAATGTATACAATGACAGGAAAAGCAAAGGCAGAGTGAGGAGATACAAGCAGCTAACTGTTGGAAACCTTAGAGGAGAGAATGGTCAGGTCCTGGCAAGGCTGCTTCTTGACTAACTAAACTAGCCCTAGTAGGCCAAGTCTGTATGAACTCTCACTCCATTACAGCCCTTCCCTCCTGTGTTGGCAGCTCAGCATTCCTGTGCTGGCACTCTCTTTCCTTCTACAAAATCATCTCATGGCAGGTTTGGGTGAACACGAATAGAGAATGTCTATCTGGCTCGTGGGTTTTAGTGCATTGTTGCACACAGGAGAACATGAAGCATCTTATTGGCTTTTCAGTTGCTGATAAGCAGGCCCTCTTGAAGTCATACTTCATAGGCTCCCAATTACAACTTTGAATGGGATATGTGGGTTTTGAGAAAAATCTGAGAAAAACTAAACACATTAGGAAACCTGGAGGTCATGAGCTGCTTCACCTCTTACGTCTCCCCAGTTCTGATTTCTTTTTCTAATGTCTTCTTCCTTTATCTTCATTCTGTGCCTCCTCTTTAGCACACAATTCTGGTAGTAATTAGGAGATCTGAGTTGTATTTTATTTGATGGAACTGAACCTGGAGGTGAATAAATCTAATTAAAGTTACCATCGAATGCTCACACAACTTCATGCCCCAGATCAAGACAAACAGAGGCTTTGCCAGAGGAACATCTAAATCTGCTGCAACAATTGTCAGCTGTCTTCACAAGGTCTTTCTTGGCAGAGTGATGGATTCAACCGCAATGCCATTAACCTCATAATAATCACCTCTCCACTTATGGGAAGGCACCCTGTGAGAAAGCTTATTCCAAGAACATTAGAATGAGAACATTAGAATTAAAGAACATGTGGGGCTGGGGGATGTAGGAATGGGAGATTAAGCTAGACTCTGTCAGTCCTCCAAATAGGTATGAGTGATGGCTGAGATTAAGCCGTGATTGACCTGTGGTATTGTCGACAGTGATATCCTATCCAGAAGTTCACAGAGCACCAGCTGCTGTTCCTTGCTTCTGTATCTTAACACAAAATGAGGGATACTTCACAGAGCTAGCAGGGCGGTTACAACCTATGGATTTAAATAATGGCCCTTTAAAAGAATAAGGAAAAACGTAAAATAATTCTTTAAGAAAAGAGAAAGTGCCATGGAGGAAAAAAATGGGATTTGTTGTCAGTTATGAGTGAGTTTGAATCTTAGCTCTACTTTCTTCTACTGGGAGTCTTTACCTCCCTCATTACACTAGTGAGCAGGCTTGAACAACTTTGGAAGAGGTTTCAATATCCTTTTCCTTCAAAACATCATTCTGAAAAGGAATGTGGAGAATCTCCTTAGATTTTTCTTTCTTTCTTTTTTTTTGTTAGCTTCCTGAATTTTCTTTCTAGTTTCTATAATGCCTTCACAACACATAAAAGATAGAAGGAAATAAACAAAAACATCCAGTTAGAAAAATCCATGATTCAATGCAATGTTCCATGATGCAGATGGAATCTCGTATGATGTTAAAAAAGTGGTAGCATTTGGGAGTGATATGGGAGTGATACTCCAGGAAAGAAAAGTCTAGGTGGAGGGACCAGCATGTCTGTGAAAGGCACACAGACAGCAAGGAACAGAGCATAATGGGGACACAGTGAATTTGTCAGTAGTAAAGTCTAGAAAATGATGTAGATTTGGTGTCCCAGCATAGTCTTTTTAATGTCCAGGAATATATGTCTTTTTTGTTTGCTAGGGACAGAACCTAGAATTGAGATAGTTTATGTGAAAGGGGAATTAATTAGTTCACACAACTGGGAAGTCCAAGACTGGTTTCAAGTATGGCTGGTTCTACAGAATCAAATCATGGAATTAGATTCTGTCTTTCTTCCTTTTTTGACTATGTGGGGGTCTATTTGTGGGCTAGCAGTTCTCTTTTCATTTAATGTACAAATTTATCCTTACGCTAATTCTGCACTCTTTTTTCCCAGCACTTTTTACTTAAAAATTGTTTTTTAATTTTAATTTCAGGATAGTTACCATATGGTGTTAGATTAGTTTCAGATGTATGATATAGTGATTCAACACTTCCATACAATGCCTGGTGCTCATCACAAGTGCCCTCCTTAATCCCCCCATCCCCACACAGACTTCCCCTCTGGGAACCATCAGTATGTTCTCTATAGTTAAGAGTCTGTTTCTTGATTTGTCTCTCTCTCTCTCTTTTTTCCCACATGCTTGTTTGTTTTGTTTCTTAAATTCCACATATGAGTGAAATCGTATGGTATTTGTCTTTCTTTGACTTATTTCTCTTAGCGTAATATTCTCTAGCTCCATTCATGTCATTGCAAATGGCAAGATTTTTTCTTTTTTATGGCTAATATCCCATTGTATATACATACCACACCTCTCTTGGTTATTACAGTTTTGTAGTAAGTTTGGAAATCAGGTAGCATACTGTATCGAATATTGTTACTTTTAAAAAAGTGTTTAGATATTTTTTTAAAAGATTTATTTATTTGAGAGAGCGAGAATAAGAGAGAGAGAGAGAGAGTACATGAGAGGGGGGAAGGTCAGAGGGAGAAGCAGGCTCCTCGCTGAGCAGGGAGCCCGATGCGGGACTTGATCTGGGGACTCCGGGATCATGACCTGAGCCGAAGGCAGTCGCTTAACCAACTGAGCCACCCAGGCGCCCTAGATATTTTTGATCTTTTGCATTGCCATAAAAATTTTAGGGCCAGCTTTGTCAATCTCTACAAAGAACTTGTTGGGATTTTGATATCTATTATACTGAAATTGTAGGTCAATTTGGGTAGGACTGTCTTCTTAACAAACTTGAGATTTTCAATAAATGAGCACATTCTACTTTTCTATTTATTAAGATTTCTTGAATTGCTCTCAGAGAAATACCTGCAGGAAGCCAGTTAAATAACTATTTGAATGTATCCATGAAGAATACAAGTTTGTAGGCCTTGCCTGTTTGTTCCAGATTCAGGCTTAGTGAAGGAAAAAGTAGCTTTTTCTGGTCTTTCTAAAAACAGGTTTCAGTAAAGCAAGGAAGGAGGACCAGGGGAGACTAATTGTGCCGAATGGGGACTCTGAAGAAGGTGTTGGTAGCGTTTCAGAAAAGGATAACAGCAGATGGGATGGAGTCAGAGAGTGGTGGGCATAAGCTGGAAAAAAAAGTGCTGGGATTCAGGGGTAGATTAAAATATCATTTTCTTGAACTAGTTAAGTGGTTTTCAGAGAGAAATTTGGCTAGGAAGAGGTTTTCCTTCAGTCCATTCCTTCTGAGATTCTGTTTACTTCTCATCTCCCAAAACCAGGGACTTTGGGGGCCAGTGTCTTTGGCACATCTCAGTAGTGTAGAAACAACTTCTGACCTCATAACACCTTAAAAAGTAGATTAAAAATTCTGAATAATAATTTTTTTTGCAACATCCAAGTATAGGAGAATGTAAAGACAGTGTTTTATCTCAAATACAATGTATTATGCAAGAACATGAGTTTGAAGTGACATTGGACAATACACTTTGGGCTGGTAGGGGATTTCAGAAATGTTGCAGGGGAATGGCAAACAAACCCAGGTGAGTAATAGGAGCTTGTAGAACCAATCTTCTCCGTGGCTCCAAACTTAGATGTGACTAGACAATGTGGGAAGCTTTATCCAGCTCATGATAGATCCTGGCTTCTATGAACTTTTCTGAATTTAAAAAAAGTTTTCTTCATAAGCATCTAATAAGTCTGGGAACCCAAATATTGTTTTGCAATTTGTTTTTCCTCTTACTCTGGAACTTATTTTAAAATCTTCTTTAAATATACTTTTCTGAAGTAGAGTGACAGATGCATGAGAATTTACTATACTATTCACTTTATTCAGTCTCTCTTCTAAGGTACATGCAATATACAATGTGTGAGCCTAGATTAGTTACTGATTTTGAACCAAAAAATCACAGAAGCAAACCTGGAAAGATAGAGATTGTCAAGTGAAAAAAAAGGCAGGTGCAAACTTTTTGTATAAGTATGATCTCATTGTGGCTAAAATATATACGTATGTATAGTATCATATGGTACATATATAGGAAAATTATATATAAAATGTATGAAAGTTATAACATATATGCATTTTATAAATGAATATAGTATATATATATATATATATATAAACATTTAATATCAATCTATACATATAGAAAAATATCTGGAAGGATATATGTTAAACTTTAAATTCTGGGTACAGTGGACTGAATGTTTGTGTCTCCCCTGAATTTGTATGTTGAAATCTTAACCCCCAATGTAATGCATTAGGAGGTACCTTTAGGAGGTAATTAGATCATGAAGGTAGAGCCCTCACAGACAGGATTAGTGCTCTTACAAAAGGGACATCAGGGAACTCTCTCACTTCTTTCTACCATGTGAAGACACAAGAAATCATCCATCTTCAAACCACAAGAGAGCCCTCACCTGAACCCAACCATGCTGGCACCATGATATTGGACCTCCAGGCTCCAGAACTGTGAGAAATAAATTTCTATTGTTGATAAGCCATGCAGTCTATGGTATTTTGTTATAGCAGCTGAAGCTGACTGAGACACCAGATATTAGGGTATAATTTCTACTTTTCTCAAAAGTTTTTTCTAACTTAAAAAAATATATTTTTACAAAAATACTTTTTAAAATAGTAAAAACCATTTAATTGTACAATTTAGTATTTTTTTTAAAAAAGAAATGTATGAAATTGACTGCAAAGCAAAAAGTAGAATTAGGAATTAAGGTCATTAAATAATGATCTTAAAATGTATAATTCAAGAGAAGTTATCATAATTCCAGCTTGTAACCTGATAATATTGTTTCAAATGCACAAAGCAGAAATTGACAGAGTAAAAAGGAGAAATCTATAAATACACAGTCACAGTGGGAGATTTTAACACATGTCTTTAATTAATATCTTATTAACTAATTAATTTATCAATAGACCAAAAAATTTTTTTTAAAAATTTTTTATTGTTATGTTAATCACCATACATTACATCACTAATTTTTGATGTAGTGTTCCATGATTCATTGTTTGTGCATAACACCCAGTGCTCCATGCAGAACGTGCCCTCTTTAATACCCATCACCAGGCTAATCCATCCTCCCACCCCCTTCCCCTCTAGAACCCTCTGTTTTTCTGAGTCCATCATCTCTCATGGTTCGTCTCCCCCTCCGATTTCCCCCCCTTCATTCTTCCCTTCCTGCTATCTTCTTCTTCTTCTTCTTTTTTTTTTTCTGAACATATATTGCATTATTTGTTTCAGAGGTACAGATCTGTGATTCAACAGTCTTGCACAATTCACAGTGCTCACTATAGAACATACCCTCCCCAATGCCTATCACCCAGCCACTCCATCCCTCCCAACCCCCAACTCCAGCAACCCTCAGTTTGTTTCCTGAGATTAAGAATTCCTCATATCAGTGAGGTCATATGATATATGTCTTTCTCTGATTGACTTATTTCGCTCAGCATAACACCCTCCAGTTCCATCCATGTCATTGCAAACGGCAAGATCTCATTCCTTTTGATGGCTGCATAATATCCCATTGTATATATATACCACATCTTCTTTATCCATTCATCTGTCAATGGACATCTTGGCTCTTTCCACAGTTTGGCTATTGTGGACATTGCTGCTATAAACATCGGGGTGCACCTACCCCTTTGGGTCCCTACATTTGTATCTTTGGGGTAAATACCCAGTAGTGCAATTGCTAGAGCATATGGTAACTCTATTTTCAACTTTTTGAGGAACCTCCATACTGTTTTCCAGAGTGGCTGCACCAGGTTGCATTCCCACCAACAGTGTAGGAGGGTTCCCCTTTCTCCACATCCCCGCCAACATCTGTCGTTTCCTGACTTGTTGATTTTAGCCATTCTGACTGGTGTGAGGCGATATCTCATTGAGGTTTTGATTTGGATTTGCTGAATGGACCCTCAACTCTATGGTCAACTAATCTTTGACAAAGCAGGAAAGAATGCCCAATGTAAAAAAGACAGTCTCTTCAACAAATGGTGTTGGGAAAATTGGACAGCCACTTGCAGAAGAATGAAACTGGACCATTTCCTTACACCACACACAAAAATAGACTGCAAATGGTTGAGAGACCTCAATGTGAGATAGGAGTCCATCAAAATCCTAAAGGAGAACACAGGCAGCAACCTCTTCGACCTCAGCCACAGCAACTTCTTCCTAGAAACATTGCCAAAGGCAAGGGAAGCAAGGGCAAAAATGAACTATTGGGACTTCATCAAGATAAAAAGCTTTTGCACAGCAAAAGAAACAGTCAACAGAACCAAAAGACAACCACCAGAATGGGAGAAGATATTTGCAAATGACATATCAGATAAAGGCTAGTATCCAAAATCTATAAAGAACTTATCAAACTCAACACCCAAAGAACAAAGAATCCAATCAAGAAATGGGCAGAAGACATGAACAGACATTTTTCCAAAGAAGACATCCAAATGGCCAACAGACACATAGACCAAAAAATTTGAACAGCCAAACTAAAATGCCTGATCTCATGAAACTATATAGAAACCGTTACCTAATAGTTAGGAAATATGCATTTTTTTCACATGTGCATTAAACATTTATGAAAATTGACCACTGAACTCTACTGTGTCCAAAAAGTAAGTCTAAACATTTCTCAGGAGTGGTATCATTTTAACCATGTTCTCTGACCACAGTGCAATTAAGTCAGAAAGCAGGGAACAGAATCTTGGAATCTTAAAAAAAAAATTGAAATTGGAAAATCTGTTATGTTGAAATATCTTTCACATACCTCACACAATGCCTTACAAAGGATATCTTGGAGATATCTGTAGAGTATTTCAAGGGAAATTTATAGTTTTATATACTTAGAAAAGAGGCAATAACAATTAATGAGGTAAGCACACAACTTAAGAAGGAAAAAAATAAAGTAGAAGAAATAAAATAATTAAAGCAAAAACAGAAATTAATGCAATAGAACTCAAATAATTAACTCCAAAGAAATAGTAAAGTCAGAAGTTAGTTCTTTTGTTTTGGGGGAAAAAAGGATGCACAAACTTTGGCGTGATTGCTCAAGAAGAAGAAAAAGCATAAATAAATAATACTGAAAATGAAAAAGAAGACATAATTACAGTTGTAATGGAGATTAAAACTGTTAAGAGACTACTGTGAATAAGTTAATAGTTAAGTTAGATTAAATAGGCAAGTTTCCTAGAAAAATGTAACTAATAAACTTATTTAAAAAACAGTAGAAAGTAAAAATATAGGTCTTATAGAAAGACCTATATGCATTAAATAAACTGAGTAGTTAAAAATCTACTCACAGATAGTACAAAACCCCATTGTTTTAGTACAGAATTCTACTAAACTTTCACGGAACAAATAATTGCATTTTTTAATTGAATTTTAATTGAAATATAGTTGGCGCAGAATGTCACATTAGTTACAGGTGTGCAACATACGGATTTGATAAGTCTATACACTTTGTTGTGCTCCCCACAAGTGTAGCTACCCCATCTGTCCCCATACATTGCTATTATAATACCATTGATTATATCCCCTATGCTGTGTCTTTCAGCCTGTGACTTATTCATTCCATAACTAGAAGCCTGTACCTCCCTCTTCCCTTCACCCATTTTGCCCATCCTATTACCTCCTTTCCTTCTGGCAACCATCAGTTTGTTCTCTGTATTTATAGGTCTGTTAATAATTGCATTCTTATACAAACTTTTCCAGAGAATAAAAAAGGAGGCAACTCTATCATTTTATGAGACTGCTATAACCTTGCTACCAAATGCTGAAAATAATAATACAAGGAAGGAAAATTCCAGGCCAAGCTTAGCACTCAATAGATGCCCTAAACTTCATAAAATACCAGTAAATCACATCTTAAAATTCATGCAATAAAAAAATTCTAAGGAATGTTGTTAGAATTTGGCTTTTTATTTATATCCAATCCAGGAATTGGATAAAACATTTCTTTCATAAATTTCACTAATAGCTGTCATCTTTATTACCCATTAAGAATCATTAGGATGGTATAAGGAAATGGTTCAGTTTCATTCTTCTGCATGTGGCTGTCCAATTTTCCCAACACCATTTGTTGAAGAGACTGTCTTTTTTCCACTGGACATTCTTTCCTGCTTTGTCGAAGATTAGTTGACCATAGAGCTGAGGGTCCATTTCTGGGCTCTCTATTCTGTTCCATTGATCTATGTGTCTGTTTTTGTGCCAGTACCATACTGTCTTGATGATGACAGCTTTGTAATAGAGCTTGAAGTCCAGAATTGTGATGCCGCCAGCTTTGCTTTTCTTTTTCAACATTCCTCTGGGTATTCGGGGTCTTTTCTGGTTCCATTCAAATTTTAAGATTATTTGTTCTATTTCTTTGGAAAAAAAATAATAGGAAGGGAAAAATGAAGGAGGGGAATTGTAGGGGGAGATGAACCATGAGAGACTATGAACTCCAAGAAACAAACTGAGGGTTCTAGAGGGGAGGGGGGGTAGGGGGATGGGTTAGCCTTGTGATGGGTATTAAAGAGGACACATATTGAATGGAGCACTGGGTGTTATACGCAAACAATGAATCATGGAACACTACATCAAAAACTAATGATGTAATGTATGGTGATTAACATAACATAATAAAATAAAATTAAAAAAAAAAGAATCATTAGGATGACTGTCTTAAATTGTTTATCTAATTCTTTATTTTATTATGTTTCCACTTATGTCATAACATGGATGACTATTTTGTAGTAGAAAGTGCAAGAACTTTTGATTTCTAGAGTCCTAATCCAAATCATCCCCTTGTACATGAACAAAGGTAGGTAACTATGTTCATCTATCAGTTGAATGAAAGGAAGATGGAAGTCACAGAAAGAAATATTATGAAAATTAAATATGATTTCAACATATTCAGTGTCTTAGATTTACCCCTGTATCAGTGTCCTAGGGCTCCTGTAACCAAGTACCACAAACTGAGCTTCTTAAACAATGGGAATTTTAATTTCTCTCAGTTCTGGAGTCTAGATAAGGCATTGGCAGGGCTGTGCTCCCTCTGACGGCTCTAGGGATGCGTCCTTCCTTGCCCCTACCCAGCCTCTGGTGGCTCCTGGCAATCCTTGACATTCTTTGGCTTGTAGCTGCATCATCTTACTCTCTGCCTCTGTCTTCACCTGGCATTCTTCCTCATGTGTTTGTGTCTCTGTGTCTTCTCTTAAGAGGATATCAGTCATTGGATTGGATTTATAACTAAATCTTAGCTAATTGCATCTGCAAAGATCCTGATTCCAAATCAGGTCACATTCTGAGGTTCTGGGTGCATGTGTATCTTATGGGAAGACAACTACTGAACACACTCCACTTATCTAATTTCTTATTCTATTGTGTTTCCATCTATGTCATAACATGGGGGACTACTTTGCTGTGGAAAGTATAAGAACTTCGAGTGATAGAAACCTGGATTCAAACTCCCCCCTTGTATATGAACAAAGGCAGGTGTAAAATATTTCTCTGTCTGTAAATTAAAGGGAAGCAAGTTGTAATTCATAAAAGTGTTATTAAAATTAAATATGATACTCTGAAATCATGTGTGGCACTTGCTAGGTACTTCATAAATATTATTTTTTAATATTAACATTTAGAATTAGAATATTCTGCATTAAAATATTTATTAGAATGCTAAGTAATTAATAGGCAGCCATAATCTTTGACAAACCTATGGCCTATGTAAATAATGACTATTTAGAAATGACACTGTTAAGAAGTCCTTTATACAAAAAGCCCCCTTTAATTATATGAACTATTACTAACTCTTCTGCCACAAATGCTTTTATTGAAGAATTAAAACTATGTAGTAATTTTTCTCTCATTAAATAATTAAAATTATAATCAATTATGTAACATTTCAAATGAAAACAACATTATGTATCAGACAGAGACTTATGTAACAACTGGACTTGACAAATCTGGTTTAACATTTGTCTACATATGTTTTAATTCTTTTGTTTCAAGTTAGGAAAAAATATTTACATGTGCAATTTAACACCACATTCCCATCAGCTCCCTTTCCTTCCATTTCTTAGTAACCAATAAAATGAAGAGGATGCTGTGTAGGTCACCAAGTCACAGTACTCCAGGGGTGATAGTAACCATATACTATAATGTGTATAAAATTTATGTAGTCTATGTGTATACTTTTAAAACAGAAATTGCTTTTTAAATGTATATTAATAGTTTTATATGTATACTTTTCAACTTTTTTTATTGCAAGTTCATTTGGATCTGTTATTTCAACAGCTTCACTGGTCTCCCCTGCAGGAAAGCCACATTGACTTATCAGTTCCCTACTGAGGGACAATTGGATTGTTCATTTTCTTCTTGCTCTTACAGCCAATTCTGTAGTGTACATCCTAATACTTTCTCCATTTCAATAAGTGTAGTTGTTTCTAGACCTACAATTGTTGAATTATTGGATAGTCACATCTTTAACGTTATGGATATTACTAAATTTCTTTCCAAATTAGATGTCCCAATTTATACACTCACTAGAATTATACAGCAATTCCCATTTCCAAACACATTCTTGTCAACATTTGGTACTCTCAAACTGGCTTTATCAATCAGATGATTATAAAGTAGTAGTTGTCTTTGATTATCACAGGGGTTGAACATCTTTTCATCTATTTATTGACAACTTAGTATTCATGTTCTGTGGATTACCAGCTGTACCTTTTGAAAATATGTATAATTTGGGTTGTATTTTCTTGCCCTCATTTGTATGAGGCTTAAATATATGTGTCCTATATAATATTTCTGTGTTGGTTCTGTGTTTTGCAAATATCTTTTTCCAGTCTGTGGGACATCTTTTCTGGTTTCCACCATAGTTTATGAGTCTTGATGTCTTATGGGCAAGTATCTTCTTATTTATTTGGATTTTTCCTTTCAGCAGTGACCTACTCTTTATTTTTCCTTGGAGATTAGAAGCCTATCCTTGTAAGAAACTGCTCAGTGCCAAAATGGACAGATCATCTAAGCAAAAGATCAACAAGGAAATAAAGACTTTAAATGACACACTGGACCAAATGGACTTCACAGACATATTCAGAACATTCCATCCCAAAGCAACAGAATACACATTCTTCTCTAGTGCCCATGGAACATTCTCCAGAATAGATCACATCCTGGGTCACAAATCAGGTCTCAACTGGTACCAAAAGATTGAAATCATTCCCTGCATATTTTCAGACGACAATGCTTTGAAGCTAGAACTCAATCACAAGAGGAAAGCTGGAGAGAACTCAAATACATGGAGGCTAAAGAGCATCCTACTAAAGAATGAATGGGTCAACCAGGAAATTAAAGAAGAATTAAAAAAAATCATGGAAACCAATGAAAAGGAAAACACAGCTGTTCAATATCTTTGGGATGCAGCAAAGGCGGTCCTAAGAGGAAAGTATATAGCAATACAAGCCTTCCTCAAGAAACAAGAAAGGTCTCAAATACACAACCTAACCCTACATCTAAAGGAGCTGGAGAAAAAACAGCAAATAAAGCCTAAACCCAGCAGGAGAAGAGAAATAAGAAAGATCAGAGCAGAAATCAATGAAATAGAAACCAAAAGAACAGTAGAACAGATCAACGAAACTAGGAGCTGGTTCTTTGAAAGAATTAACAAGATTGATAAACCCCTGGCCAGACTCATCAAAAAGGAAAGAGAAATGACCCAAATAAATCATATCATGAATGAAAGAGGAGAGATCACAATCAACACCAAAGAAATACAAACAGGTATAAGAACATATTATGAGCAACTCTATGCCAGCAAATTAGATAATCTGGAAGAAATGGATGCATTCCTAGAGGTGTATCAACTACCAAAACTGAACCAGGAAGAAATAGAAAATCTGAACAGACCTATAACCACTAAGGAAATTGAAGCAGTCATCAAAAATCTCCCAAAAAACAAAAGCCCAGGGCCAGATGGCTTCCCAGGGGAATTCTACCAAACATTTAAGGAAGAATTAATACCTATTCTTCTGAAACTGTTCCAAAAAATAGAAATGGAAGGAAAACTTCCAAACTCGTTTTATGAGGCCACCATTACCTTGATCCCAAAACCAGACAAAGACCCCATCAAAAAGGATAATTACAGACCAATATCCTTGATGAACATGGATGTGAAAATTCTCACCAAAATACTAGCCAATAGGATCCAACAGTACATTAAAAGGATTATTCACCACGACCAAGTGGGATTTATCCCTGGGCTGCAAGGTTGGTTCAACATCCACAAATAAATCAACGTGATACAATACATTAATAAAATAAAGAACAAGAACCATATGATCCTCTCAATAGATGCAGAAAAAGCATTTGAAAAAGTACAGCATCCTTTCTTGATCAAAAACTTTTCAGAGTATAAGGATAGAGGGTACATACCTCAATATCATAAAAGCCATCTATGAAAAACCCACAGTGAGTATCATTCTCAATGGGGAAAAACTGAGAACTTTCCCCCTAAGGTCAGGAACGCAGCAGGGATGTCCTATATCACCACTGTTATTCAACATAGTATTAGAAGTCCTACCCACAGCAATCAGACAACAAAAAGAAATCAAAGGCATCCAAATCGGCAAAGAAGAAGTCAAACTCTCACTCTTTGCAGATGATATGATACTTTATGTGGAAAACCCAAAAGACTTCACCCCAAAACTGCTAGAACTCATAGAGGAATTCAGTCAAGTGGCAGGATATAAAATCAGTGCACAGAAATCAGTGGCATTCCTATACACCAACAATAAGACAAAAGAAAGAGAAATTAAGGAGTTGATCCCATTTACAATTGCACTCAAAACCATAAGATACCTAGGAATAAAACTAACCAAAGAGGCAAAGAATCTGTACTCAGATTTAACTATGAAATACTCATGAAACAAATTGAGGAAGACACAAAGAAATGGAAAAACGTTCCATGCTCATGGATTGGAAGAACAAATACTGTGAAGATGTCAATGCTACCTAGAGCAATCTACACATTCAATGCAATCCCCATCAAAATACCATCCACTTTTTTCAAAGAAATGGAACAAATAATCCTAAAATTTGTATGGAACCAGAAAAGACCCCATATACCCCGAGGAATGTTGAAAAAGAAAAGCAAAGCTGGTGGTATCACAATTCTGGACTTCCAGCTCTATTACAAAGCTGTCATCATCAAGACAGTATGGTACTGGCACAAAAACGGACACATAGATCAATGGAACAGAATAGAGAGCCCAAAAACGGACCCTCAGCTCTATGGTCAACTAATCTTCGACTGGGTGGGGATGAAAGCCCAGTGCAGCCATCTGGTTAGATTGAGCTGAGTAGTGCACCCTCTTTAATCATGTTTTGAGATGATCTGGTTCTCACTTAATCTGGTTTCCAAACTCTGACTTCTGTTAGGTTTCTTACTGATCCTTTATTTCTCCTGGACTTTTCTTAAAAGCAAATGAGTTTCAGCACCTTCCCAAATTTGAGCTTAATTTTAAGTCTGTGCACAGCTTGAGCGTGGGGGATAGCTAATGGGAAGGGGTCAGTTGCATAGACAATGTGTAATTTGTCAACACAGATAATCTCTAAATGACTGAGATTTAAAGCAAATTATTTCTGTCCATGTAACTGAAGGGAAATAAAACTTAATTAAACACAGTCCTACAGTTAACTCTGGCTGCAACAGAATGAGGCACTTGCCTTGCTTCCTTTTCTCCTGGCTACATTAAATAACTTTGTTCTTAAAATAGACCAATTATCCCCCAAAGGATGCTAAATTAAAAACAAATGATTCTTTGCTGTTTTAATTATCCTGGAACTTATATTTTGAGGAATAATCCTTCATGCTTTTAGTCTCATCCACATTGAATTCTTGGTCAGAAGTGATAATAGAATATTTTGCAAGAAAAAAGCTGGGAAGTAACAGAGTTTAATCTTATTGTTTTGGCCTATTTGTAATGTTTTCAAATATAGAGTTCATGGATATTTATTAATGTCTGTTTTATTGTCCAGTAATTCCTGCTATTGACCACATCAAAAGATGAAGAAAATGAAAGAATCTGGAGGTAGCATGTTACTGTTTCACCTTGTATTGGAAAACCTAACAAAAATTAATGAATAGTGTGGTTTATTCAATTTCATTGAGGTCTACAGCATTATTTTCCTTAGAGTGTCCTTTTTGATCTTTGAAATGTAATAAATTCTCTCATAATGTGTCACTAAAACTTCTAAAAATTTTGAAATATCTTCCTGTATGTCCCTTCATCTGTGCCTCATATCTGTTTATATAAGTGGCAATCACATGGCCTAATTTGAAAAAAGAATCAATAACCAGAAAATGCAATAGATCGATTTGACTGATTAACTAATTAATTTAATGATTTAACTATTCTCTTATTCATTCAGCAAGTACTCATTGAACTACTATTATAATATCTGGTATTTGCTACATACAGGGCAACTGAAAATAAAAAGACAGTAGCCAGGTTGATTAGGCACATATGTATCTCCCACTATCCAAATCTATTAAATTACAGAGTTTTGATTGAAAGAGTTTACATGGCTATAGATATTTGTATTTGATTATTGAATGACATTTAGGTGTGAGAATGCTTGCACAATAACAGAGATTGCTAAAAAAATTATTTTAGCTGCCCCAGTGTGCAATTATATACTCTAATTACATTACAACAGACTTTGCTCCTATACATTTATTTTTATTAGAGTGAAGAACAAATTTATAATTAATGAAGCCCAGGTTTTTAGATTGTACTTTTAGCTTGGTGGCTCTGATGGATTGACTTTTCCCACAGAAACACCCATGGAGCCAGGTAAAGGATGGAGAGATGTTCAATAGCACTGGGAACATCAATTGGTACTTTTCTAAACTTTTAAGAGAATCATGACTTTTTTAGGTCTATTCAAACTAAACAAACAAACAAAAAATCAAAGCTTAGTGACTTGTCTTAGGCCACAAAGACAGTAAGAAGAACAGCAAGGAGATGAGTAGGGAAAGACTTATCTGCTCACTCTCTATTCCCCTAGTAGAGACAGAGGACTTGTATCAACCCCAAATCCTGCAGTTAACATTGTATGTGGATGATGTATTGGAGGTAGATAATTCCCCCTTTCTGCTTTCTTATCACTTCTTTTTACTCTGAATCAGTACAGGGCAACTCCCAGGAATGCAGCACATCCAAGTGTCAAGGCAAATAGCAACATCATGTATCCTGAGAAGCACAATGGAAACTAAGTGTGAATGACCATAGGAGGAATGTTGGTTGCAGAATACAATGAGGGGTATAGTTTCATTCACTAGTTGTAGCTAAAAACTTACTCAGACTCTCTTAAATTACTTAGAAAGAAATTTACCTTTTACCATTCAGTTAGGCAATAGAAAGGAGAAAACCCTTTCATTGTAGTAGAGCTACATTAAAGAAATGCCAGAAAGACATCAAAGATTTATTTAGAGGTTGTAGGCACAATTTGTCCTTTAGCAGAAGTGAAGTTTGGAGGGGCTTCTGCTTTCCATAATGGTACCATATAAAATTCAGAATACCTAGCCTGTTGAGAAAAGCAGAGGAGCTGAGAGTGGGGGTGGGGAGTTGGGAGGACCTGTTTGAAGGCACAAGAGAGCTAAGCATATATTGAAAAACTACCTGCCAAAATTTGAGAGAGGACAGAAATTCAGAAAAGGGATCCCTGTTTCTCTGGGGTTATTTGCTGATTGCCAATTATGGAAATGTACAGATGAAATATTGACAGTGCTTTAGACAACTTTCAGGGATGGGGTGGAAGGCTGAAATTAGAAGCCTGAGTCCACCAATATGATAATGGGGGACATTGATGAAAACTCAAGGATTTGAATGGAGATGCTGGGAGTTGCACCTTACAAATAAGAGCAACAGGGTAAAGCAGACCTCACAGAGGCTGCACCTCTGCTTCACATGGTCATCAGTCTAATAAGGGATCCCACATTGCTGGAACTCCAATCCCTGGAAGAGGCACATGTAAATCATCTCTGGGAATTGTAAACTCTAAAAAGTAGAATCCCAATTCTACTTTTAAATTTGAAAAATAAATTAAGAACTCAGTTTACTGTTAAAAGCTGTTTAGATAGATGAGAAAGGTAGATAGGTTGATAATTGATATAGATGATAGCTAGCTAGCTAGAGAAATACCTGAGACAGAGTAAATGACATGTAGAATACAATGAGGAAGTCCAAAAGATGTCCAAGAAGTGAAATAGAAGCAATATTTGAAGTTATTGTGTCTGAGAATTTTATAAAACCAGAGGACAATCAATCATGGCCTAAAAAAGATCTACAAACAGTTTTAGTATGATAAATACAAAGTGAGTATGAGTCACATCTTGGTACATAATAATGTACCAAGAAAGCAAAGACAAAAAGAAAATGTCAAACTCAAGAAAACATACATTTTCAATGAAACAAGATTTTTAGATATACACCTGATATTTTGGTAACAGCTTTATTGAAATATATTCACATACCATATAATTTACCATTTAAAGTGTGTAATTCAATGCTTTTAAAATTTATATTCACAGGGTTGTCAACCATCAACCAAACTTTTGAATATTCTCATCACTCCGAAAAACAAACTTCATAGCCTTCAGCGTCAGTCCCAATCCTTCTTCCCCACTCCAGTCCTACGCAACCACTTTCTGTCTCTATATGTTCCTATTCTGGAAATTTCATATAAATGGAATCATATAACATGCGTTCTTCTCCTGGCTCCTTTCACTTAGCAAAATGTTTAAAAAATTCATCCACATTGTAGCATGTATCATTATTTAACTTATTTTTGTGACCCAGTAATATTCCATTGTATGTATATGCAGGCATACCTTAAAGATATTGTGGGTTTTGTTCCAGACCTCTGCAATAAAGCAAATATCACAAATGAAGTGTCAAATCATTTTTTAAAATTTCCCAGTGCATATAAAAGTTATGTTTATATCACTATGCAGTTTATTAAGTTGCAATAACATTAAAAACAATAGCAAAAAAACAATGTGCATACCTTAAATAAAAAATACTTCATTGTTAAAAAATGCTAACCATCATTGGAGCTTTCTGCGACTTGTAATCTTTTTTTGCTGGTGGAAGGTCTTGCCTCCATGTTGATGGTTGCTGACTGACCAGGGTGGTGGCTGCAAAACGCTGGGGTGGCTGTGGCAGTTTTTTAAAACAAGACAACAGTGGAATTTGTTGCATCCAGTGACTCTTCCTTTTATGAATTATTTTTATGTACCATGCAGAGCTATTTGATAGCATTTTACAGTAGAACTTTTTTCAAAATTGTAGTCCATCCTCTAACCCTGCCACTGATTTATCAACTAAGTTGATGTAATATTCTAAATTCTTCATTATTGTTTCAACGATCTTCACAACATCTTCACCAGGAGTAGATTCCATCTCAAGAAACCACTTTCTTTGCTCATCCACGAGAAGCAGCTCTTCAACTGTTCAAGTTTGATCATGCAATTGCAGCAATGTGGTCCCATCATCTTGCCCCACTTCTAACTCCAGCTCTCTTGTTTCCACCACCTCTGCAGTGACCATCTCCACTGGTGCCCTGAACCCCTGTAAGTCCTTCATGAGGGTGGGAACCAACTTCTTCCAAACTCCTGTGAATGTGGATATTTTGACCTCTCCCCATGAATCACAAATGTTATTAGTGGCATCTAGAATGGTGAATCCTTTCCAGAAGGTTTTCTATTGACTTTGCCCAGATCCATCAGAGGAATCACTTTCTATGGCAGCTAGAGCCTTTCAAAAAATGTATTTCTAAAGAACAAGACTTGAAAGTTGAAATGACTCCTCGATTCATGGCCTGCAGAATAAATGTTGTGTCAACAGGCATGAAAACAACATTCATCTTGTTGTTAATCTCCATCAGAGCTCTTGGGTGACCAGTTGCATTGTCAATGAGCAGTAATATTTTGAAAGGAATCCTTTTTTTCTCAGCACTAGGTCTCAACAGTGGGTTTAAAATATTCAGTAAACCATGTTATAAGCAGATGTGCTGTCATCCAGGCTTTGTTGTTCCATTTATAGAGCATAGGCTGAGTAGATAGAGCATAATTCTTAAGGACCTAAGTAAGGGTTGAGCATTGGCTTCCCTTAGTCACCAACTGCATTAGCCCCTAACAAGACAGTTAACCTGTCTTTTGATGTTTTGAAGCCAGACATTAACTTTTCTTTAGCTATGAAAGTCCTAGATGGCATTTGTTTCATCTATGTTGAAAATCTGTTAGTGTAGCCACCCTCATGAATTATCTTAGCTGGACCTTCTGGGTAACTTGCTGCAGCTTCTCCACAGCACTTTTGCTTCACCTTGCACATTTATGTTATAGAGATGGTTTCTTTCCTTAAACCTCAAGAACCAACCTCTGCCAGCTTAATAATTTCCTTCTTCAGCTTCCTCACCTCTCTCAGCCTTTGCAGAATTAAAGAGAGTTAAGGTCTTGCTCTGGGTTAGGCTTTGGCTTAAGGGAATGCTGTGGCTGGTTTGATATTCTGTCCAGACCTTAAACTTTCTCCATATCAGCAGTAAGGTTGTTTTGCTTTCTTATCATTCATGTGTTCACTGGATTAGCACTTTTAATTTCCTTCAAGAACTTTTCCTTTGTATTCACAACTTGGCTAATGTTTGGTGCAAGAAGTCTCACTTTTGGCCTGTGTTGGCTTTTGACGTGCCTTCTTCACTGTTTAATCATTTATAGCTTTTTAAAAAAAGATTTTTATTTATTTATTAGAGAGAGAGGAGAGAGAGAGAGAGAGAATGAGCAGTGGGGAAGGGCAGAGGGAGTGGGAGAAGCAGGCTCCCTGCTCAGCAGGGAGCCCAATGCTGGACTCAACCCCAGGACCCTGGAATCATGACCTGAGCCAAAGGCAGATGCTTAACCTACTGAGCCACCCAGGTGCCCCAGTCATTTCTATCTTTTGATTTAAAGTAAGAGACATGTGACTTTTCCTTTCACTTGAACACGTAGAAGCCATCGTAGGGTTATTCATTGGCCTAATGTCAATATTGTTGTGTCTCAGGGAATAGGGAGGATAAAGGAAAGGGAGAGAGATGGGAGGACAGCCAGTCGGTGGAACAGTTAGAACACACACATTTATTGATGAAATTTATCAACTTATAAGGGCACAGTTCATGGCACCCCCAAACAATTCCAATAGTAACATCAAATATCACTGATCATAGGGCACCATAACAAATATGATAATAATGAAAAAGTTGGAAATATTGCAAACAGTACCAAAATGTGACACAGAGACATGAAGTAAGCACATGCTATTGGAAAAATGGTGGCAATAGACTTGCTTGACACAGGGTTGCCACAAATCTTCGATTTGTAAGAAACTCAATACCTGCAAAGTGCAATAAAATGAAGTACAGTAACTTGAGGTATTCCTCCTTGTGCCACATTTTGTTTATCCATTCATTAGTTGATGGCCATTTGGGTTGTTTCCATGTTCTGGCTATTATGATCAATGCTGCTCTGAAACTGCAAATGTGAATATGAAATTGTTTACAAAGATTTGGGTGGACGTATGTTTATCTTGGGTAGGTCCCTGAGAGTGGAATTGCTGGGTCAATGGTAACTGTATGTTTTATGTTTGGAAGAATTGCTAGACTATTTCCAAAACAGCTGCACCACTTACCTTCTCACCAGCAGTGCAAGAGGATTTCTCCACATCTTCAGCAGTGGCCAATACTTGACATTATCTGTTTGATGTTTACATGTGTCTGTTTTGTTTTATTGCCATCCTAGAAAATATGAAGCAGGTTGTGAAATGTTGTCATCTTAACAAAGCTAATTAAGTCAGAAGTCAATGGAATGATATATTTAAAGAAAATAACTGCCAACTTAGAAGTCTTTGCTTAGTGAAAAAGTACTTCAAAACTAATTCGAAATAAAGAGAAAATTTAAAAATTGATAGCAATAATGATCAGCACATCTCTACTAGGAGAACTAAACCCTGTTCTTCAGGCAGAAGGGAAATGTTCCCAGATGAAAACTCAGATGTGCATGAATCTCTAAATTCCATATTGGAAGTCAGCTGATCCCAAAATTTCTTTCCTTAGCGCCTAATAGAACAAGAACACCCCATTTCCTTCAAAATGGAAAAGATTCTTCATTTTTTCCTCTTGCTTTGGAAGTACATTCAGCTTATTTTCAGATATATTTTAGTGGTAGTTACATTTGGAAACTTGGATTGTCACACTACTGGGTGTTTACCCAAAGAATATGAAAAAAATAACTCAAAAGAATACATGAACCCCTATGTTTCTTGCAAAAATATTTACAATATCACAATATGAAGCAACCCAAGTGTCTGTTGATAAATTGATAAATGGGATGATAGATGTGTACACACACACACACACACACACACACACACACACAGGAATATTACTCAGCCATAAAAAAGAATGAAATTTTGCCATTTGCAGCCACATGAATGGAGCTAGAGAGTATTATCCTAAGTGAAATCAGTCAGAGAAAGACAATACCATATGATGTCACTCTTATGTGGAATTTAAGAAACAAACATAAATAAATAAAGGAGAAAAAAGAGACAAACCAAAATACAGACTCTTCACAATAGAGAACAAACTGATGGTTACCAGAGGGGATGGAGGGATGAGTGAAATAGATGAAAGGGATTAAGAGTACACTTTTCTTGATGAGCACTGAGTAACATATAGAAT
Source organism: Phoca vitulina (assembly GCF_004348235.1). NCBI lineage: Eukaryota > Metazoa > Chordata > Mammalia > Carnivora > Phocidae > Phoca > Phoca vitulina. The sequence goes on from NW_022589708.1 coordinate 76,556,871, forward strand.
TACTGAATCACTCTATTGTACACCTGAAACTAATATAACACTGTATGTTAACTCTACTGGAGTTAAAATAAAAAATAAAAAAAAGAAACTAAACAAAACAAAACAAAAAAAGCTTGGATTGTACCTGCTGACAATGGGGAATTATTTCTAAAGACAATTTTGAAGGCATTGTGGATTGCCTGGGAGTAAGAGAAGATACAGGGAGACCAATTAAGTCATTAGACATGTGGGAGGGGTTGTCAGCAGATGAGAGGTGAGATGGTCACTGTTAGATGGGGAAAATTGGACAGGATTGGGACATATAGGGTTGGCAGGTTGGATGTGGGGGATAAGAATGAAGAAGGAGATAAGGAAACATGAAGGGAAATACTAGTCAGAAAGAAAGAGAACATAATAGAATAATTGTTTTGTAGGGAAGGAAATCAGTTCATGTTTGAAGATGTAGCATTTGAGTTGCCTGTGGAAATCCCATGACTGGTAAGTAGGTTTAGAGTTCAGGGGGAAGACAGACTTGTCGCTCCTGAGCATATTAATTTATAGTGACAGCCTTGCGAACGGATGAACTCTCCATGGGGGCTCTGCCCAGAAGAGTCTTGACAATCAGGGGCACATTCAGAATCACACTGGCTTTCTTTCAAAGACTATGTCAAGGACACACCCCTTTTATGTTCTGATCCAGTTGGACTGTGGCAAGACCTGTGATTCTCAAGTTCATTCTTGGTTGAATTTAACTACATAGAGAGAAAAAAGAAGTCCTGAGGAACTTAAAATATGGGGAGAGGAAAATGGAAGTTGCAAAGTCCAGAGAGAAAAGGTGTCCAGAACGGCTAAGAGAAAATCTCAGAGGAGGTGATGTTCCAGAAGCTGAGGGAAGAGAACATTTCACAAAGGAAGTCAGACTGAAAAAATAGAACAGAATAAACAAGACAGCTGAATGACATTTTAGAAAAAAAATTCAGCTGATTTCAGTCTGCCTTTCAGACAGAAGACAGACTGTGTGTGTATACATTTGTGCACATGCACGCATACATGTGCACATGAAGAGGGAGGTATTAGGACGAAGAAGTAGAAGCTGCAGAAGTACAGACAAGTATAAGCATCTCTTGCATAGACTACCCTGGAGGAGAAGCTTAGATTTTGTCCATCAATTAAAAAAAAGAAAGAAGATAGAAAGAAAACCAATCAATAACTACATACAATCTCTATAAAGGAAGCCCTATGCAGATGTGCTAGAAATGAAAATATGTGGCATCGTGTTATAGAGGACACAGAGAAAAGTAATAATATATGAAGTGACTTTTATAGGTCAAAAAATAAAGCCTCTAAAAGAGCACTGAGATTATGAGAAAAGAGAGGAAGGAGGAACATGGATGGGATAGAATGAAGGCGCTGAGGCTTGGGTCAATGATGAGATAATTATTGCTATCACTTTTTAATTTTTAGTTAACAGCTAAAACAAAGAAAATAAGTTGGGCATAAAAGAACTGTTTCAAATTCCACATCTCTTTGCCTAGTTTACCTAAAACATGTCAGTAATAATGGTTCTGGGTAGTTGAGGAAGAAAGAAATGGGGCAGTGCATTGTAATGATCTCTCTGTTTGCAGCAGATGTTCAATGGGAAGCCCTGAATGGTTGCTGCTGGTTGTTATGCATGGCTCAGAACAGAACAGCTTGTGGGAGCTGTGAGCCCAGAAGCTGCAGCCTGAAAATAGTCTACAGTTGTCAAATTTGTAGTGAGCATAGTGAAGAGGTGCTGCTCACAGTGCCCTGGGGGTTGTGGATTAAGTGACTATTCTATTTCCAACCTAGGAGCAAATTATGCTGTACGTCATTTTGCATAATCAAGATACGATACCACATGGATTACCTATAGATGTACTTGTACAAAAGTGTTTTAGGATGTATGAGTACATCAGAAAGATGTGGTTTTCACTGATTCATGTAGAATTTCTAAGGTGAAGACTAGTAATTTTTATTTAGAGGTTTTAAAGACAATGTTGACTAGAATTCATGCAGACAACACCAAAACCTATTATATGAATTATAGAAAACACCATCATTCTATGCTGATAACATTCTCACTATGCAATTATAACTAAAGAAAAGCATTATTTTAGCAAGTGAAAGATATGGGTTAGGGCAGCACTATAGGATGAAAGTAAAAAAAAAAAATCTATAAAGTATTTCAAACAGGAGCCCTTCATGGAAGATATGAAGAAAATTAGAATAGAGAAAAACACCAGAAGAAAAAACTCCTTTGATTAGCATTAAAACATTATATGCTTAATACAGATACGATGTTCAGAGAGTTCCTAAATTAATACATTTGCAAAAGTTTGCTGAAAAGCTGTTATTGTTTTCAGATTAAAAAATAACTACATTTGGACCGAATTAAAAGGATATGTTATGGCTATGTCATTAAAAATGTGAAGGATTAGCTCTTAAAACTATTTCTTTCTTTGGGTAAAATAGAAAACTATAATATAATTTTCATAGTCAGTATACAGTCAATACACTATTTAGTGTTGAAGTAGCTTATGCATCTTCTAGATTCTCTAGACAAGAGATCATTTCCTGTCATGAAATTACTCAGGAAATAAAACTTACTAGGACAGCAGTAAGTTTTGATGCAATGATCACATCTATGGTGATTACCTCTCCCATTTAGATAGTAATTTTTACCTTTCATTAAGTAACTTGTCATTTTTTAACTCATTTTATTATAACCGTACATAATATTACTGAAATTTGCAGTCTTTTGTTTCCAAGACAGCAATATTTCACTAATGCTTTGTTTTTGTTTCCTCTGAGCACAGTTATTTAATTTTCAAAACCTATTTTCCTTCACTCTTTCCCACTTTTCTTGTAATGTTTTATTCTCCTGGCATAGTTCTCCATGCAGGGATACGATGGTGAACAGGGCAGACAGGGCCTTTTCCCTCCTGCTGCTCACAGTCCATGCGGGAGTCTGGAATTAAAGAAATGTTACAATGTGACAAAGGTTAGAGTAAGAGAAACATCTAACCCTCTGCAAAGCTGCTATGCCCTTTGATGCTACAGCATTTCTGCTTGATCCATTGAGTCCTGATCCCCAAGGTAGCCTTGTCTCCTTCCCTTTTTTCCCCAAATCTTCCAAGCATTTGGCTTCACCATCTTGTTTTCAGCCCATTTAGAGTCTAGGTGTTGATGCTCACACTAATGCCTCTCAGCTGCATCTGCCTTCTACACGAGAATTTGATTTTAAACGTTTTTCATACAAAACAACTTCTCCAAATCTCTTTTTTCCCTTCTGTCGGATCTTTGAAAAGATATTTCTTAAAAGTCCTCTCTAACAACTTGTATCTTATGAATATTTTATATGCCTTTATACAAAACTTTTTCAGTTTTCTTTTCAGACCTTCATGCCTGAAACTTAATTCTACATTGTGAATTTTCCATTGCAATTTCTACACTGGAAATATTTCTGTCACTTCAAAAATAAGTATTGATTCCCTTTTTTTTTTTTTTTTAAAGATTTTATTTATTCGACAGAGAGAGAGAGAGAGACAGCTAGAGAGGGAACACAAGCAGGGGGAGTGGGAAAGGGAGAAGCAGACTTTCCGCCGAGCAGGGAGCCCGATGTGGGCCTCGATCCCAGGACCCTGGGATCATGACCTGAGCTGAAGGCAGCCGCTTAACGACTGAGCCACCCAGGCGCCCTGATTCCCTTTTCAATCCCCTTTTAACCTCACCTTGTTTGAAAGAAAGAATCATGTATTGAACTAACAACTTATGCTCTGTGCTGAAAGTGGTCTTCATGTTTTCCTATGGGGTGTGAGGATGACTTATATAGGGTGGATAGATGTGCACAGTGCTGTTTGTCACTTTGCCACTAGATGACAGATGATAACCTGGGACTGCACATTTACTCTAGTCCTTGGCGTTTACAGAGCTCTACAACCACCTTTGGCCTTTGTTCTTTCTTTTTTTTTCCTTTGTTCTTCTTACTTAATATGATGCTGTTGTTGTAATAGCACTGAAATTAGAAATATATTTCCCATAAGTAATTTAGTGTCCTTAACTAAACCCTAATCATATACTAGGCAATGAGATAGGCATGCATCTCCATTTTATAGATGAGAAAGTAGAAATTTGGGGAAATTAACAAGAAAGTCAAAAAGCTAATAAGGCAAAAAGTGGAGTCAACTCAAAACTAAGTCTGTTTGACTCTAAACTTTCAATGGGCACATGGCAAGATTGCATCATCTCTCTAAAACAGGTGGAGAAAAGGTCTGCAATACTAGACAAAGCATTTTCCAGAGGCCTGGCTCACTACTTCTTCCTCTGTCTGGTGGGAAGGTTGCATAGTTAGAGGGACCTCCACAGTCAGTATGGACTTCTCCCAGGGAGTCTTGCACTGGACTAGCTGTCATACACAGATGGGGCGGGCAGAGTGGGATAAAAACCCATGTAAGGAGTTTCTGGTCTTAATATTTCCAATACTCTGCAAACTGCTATTTCATAGTAATAATGTGGATTAGGTGGCTGATAATTCACCTATCTTTCTGATGTGAATCTTCCTAAAGGAGGGCAATGGAATAAATTAATTTAAAAAGTAGATTGGGAAAAAATATCTACTGTATATTACTCATCATACCCAGTTAATTAACTCAAGGTTCAAATTGAGGGTGGCACTTGAAAACATCTATATTGTATAATATAGTTCTGTTAACAGAAAAGCCTATTCTATCTTTCTTAGCTTTGTATTAAGTAGAGTGGAATCACAGTGCTTTGCACATTAAAAAGGGGATCAATACTTATTTTTGAAGTGACAGAAATATTTCCAGTGTAGAAATTGCAATGGAAAATTCACAATGTAGAATTAAGTTTCAGGCATGAAGTTCTGAAAAGAAAACTGCAAAAGTTTTGTATAAGCCCTTCATCTCCAATTAAAAGTTGAAATATGTATCAAGTCTGATATCTCTTAGGATGTACATGGTGTCTTAAACCACAGCAGCAAAACCAAAAAGAGTCTGTTGAATGATTATGACTCTATTGTTTGGTTTTCTTTAGATCCAAAGCTTGAAAGTGAGCAGCTCCTGTGGTCTAGGCTTAGGGATGCCTTATATATTCATGGGTTTTTCTTGCAGGAACTCAATCATATTCTCATGGTGAAAATGGAAGAAAAATCTCTTGTTCCTGGCAGGATGAGAAGGAAAAGTAACCATACTGAAATACATCTAGAGCATTCTCTATAACAAAGGCTTACTTACTCTCCAAGGAAAAAGACTTTAGCAGAGCCTTATCAGACCAGGTAGAAGGCGATTAGACAGCTCCAGCCCCCTCTAGCCTTGCTGTTTTACCTAGAAAGCTGAGAAACACTTCTGAAGGTCACAGCCCAGGGACTCAGGGCCATTAAAAGACTGAGATTTAATTAAAAGATAGGAAATGCTTCATTTCTGCCACATCTTACCTCTGGATTAACAGGACTCCAGTATATTACAGTGGATTATGGTTTAAAGAGCTGCAAGACACAAACTCTACTTAAGTAGGAGTTTTTAGGAAAACCCCAAGACACTAAGGGAGAAAAAGGAAACAAGAATGCTAGAGGACAATGGAGCCTCTGGCACCTGCAGCTAGAGCAAACATTAAACACACCCCACTTCCTAGCCAAATTAACATAAAATCTCACACTAAAGTCCTGTTTGCCTTGTTTCCTTCTTTCTGATACATCATGTCTGTCTTTCAACAAAAAAATTTGCAAGGTATGCTAAAAGACAAAAATAAAAATGAAAGAACCCCAAAAGACAAGAAACACACTCTGAAAAGACAAAGCAAACATCAAAATGAGACTCAGGTGTGACAAAACTTTTGAAATAATCAGTGAGAGAATTTAAGTTAACTCTGATTAATATCCTAATTGTTCTAATGGAAAAAGTGGGCAACACACAAGGATAGATAGGCAATGTAAACAGAGAGACAAACTATTAGAAAGAATCCAAAGGAAATACTAGAAATCATAAACACTGAAAAAGAAAAGAATCTCTGTGATTGAATACAGCCAAGGAAATAACCAGTAAACTTGAAAACGTTTCAATAGATTACTAAACCAAAATGCAAAGACCAAAAAAAAAAAAAAAAAAGATAGAATATCCAAGAATTATGGGACAATTACAAAAGAAGCAATATAAGCATTATTGGAATATCAGAAAAGAAATAAAGAAATAAAGGAATAGAAGAAATTTTTAAAGTAATTAATGGCTGAAAACAAACCACAGATCCAGAAGACTTAGGAAATATCAAGACAAATACCAAAGGTGGACACTTAGACATATTACATTCAAACTGCAGAAAAGCAAAGACAAAGAAAATCTTGAAAGAATCCAGAGGAAAATAACATCTATAAAGCAACAAGGATAAGAATTATATTAGACTTCAAATTAGAAACCATGCAAGTAGGAAGCGGATTGAAATATTTGAAGTGCTAAAGTAGAAAAATACCAACCTAAAAATTTTTATCCAGTGAAATCATTCTTCTAAAGTAAAGAAAAAACAGACTCTATCAGACAAACAAAAATGGAGGGAATCTGTGAAGAGTAGATCAGTGCAGAAACTTTGACCTACAGAAAGAGAGGAACAAAGGTGGAGAAGGAATAAATGAAGGTAAAATAAAATAATTTATTTTTCTTAATTAACTGAGTAGATAGCTTCTGTTTTCAAATTAATATTGTAGTGATTTACTGGGTGCATATGGCATATGAATAAGTAAAATGAATGACAGCAATGTTATAAGGGATAAAGAGAACTTGAGAATACTTGATTATAAGCTACCTGCGCTACCCCTAAAAGCAGTATAGTGTTACATGAAACGACTTAGATTCATAGTAAATTTTGCATTTTTTAAAAAAAGAATTTTTAAATTTTATTTTATTATGTTATATTAATCACCATGCAATAAGGAATTTTTTTAAAAGAAGTATAAGTGATATACTAAGTGAAGTGAGAAAATGGAATAATGTAAAATGCTCAGTTTATATCAGAAAAGGTAGAAAAAGGAGGGAATGGAGAAAAAGAAATGAAGAACAAGTGCAGGGAATGGAAAAACAGTTACCTGTTTTGGTAGATGTTAACCCATCTGTATCAATAATCATGCTAATTAAAAAATAGAGACTGTCAGAGTGGAGAAAAAAAGAATGACCCAACTGTATTGCCTATAACAAACTCACTAAATGTAAAGACACAGATAAAAGTAAGAGGGTGGAAAAAATATACCATGCTAACCCTAATCAAAAGAAAGCTGGAGTACTTTCATTAATTTCAGACAAAGCCAATCTTGTCGTTTGTGACATGGTTCATCCTTGAGGGCATTACGCTAATTGAAATAAGATAAGCAGAGAAAAGATAAATACCGTATGATATCATTTATATGTGGAATCTTAAAAAAAAAGTTGAACTCATAGAAACAGTGAGTAGAATAGTATTTGTCAGGAGTTGGCTATTGAGGGAAATGGGGAGAGGTGGGTTAAGGATCCCAACTTTCAGTTATAAGATGAATAAGATCTTAGGATCTGATGTATAACATGGTGGCTATAGTTGACAATATTGTATAATTGAAATGTGTTACAACCACAGAACTTAAGTGTTATGACCACTTAAAAAGGTAATATGTGAGGTGATTTATGGGTTAATCAACTCAATGGTGGGAATCTTTTCACAATGTACACTTATATTGAATTACCATGTTGTTACTTTAAATATTTAAATATTTAATTTGATTTATCAACTATACCTTAATAAAGCTGAAAAACAGTAGATAATCCATTATTATAATTAGAGACCTCATCATCATTATTTCCAAAACTGATAGATCCAGCAAGAAGACAGTAATGATAGACAAATTGAGCATCATCTTATTCAGTGGTATCTAACTGATATTCATAGAATACTTCATTTAATGATAGCAGAGTTCGGATACTTTTCAAGCTTACAAGATAACCCACACTATGGGCCACAAAACACACCTTAACAAACTTAAAAGCATAGAAATGTGACAAAGTGTGCTTTCAGATCACAATAGAATTAAACTTGAAATGAATAAAATAAAGATAGCTGGAAAATCCCCAAGTATTTGGAGCATAAACAACACACTGTTTCTTTTAAGAGATTTATTTGTTCATTTTATATAAAGAGACAGAGAGAGAGTAGGGGGAATAGCAGAGGGAGAGAATCTTCAAGCAGACTCCTGTCTGAGTGTGGAACTCAACACAGGGCTCAATCCCATGCCCCAACCTGAGCCAAAAAAAGAGTTGAGCACTCAACCAACTGAGCCATCAGGCACCCCAACAATACACTCCTAAATAACACATGGTTCAAAGAAGTCTCAAGGAAAACAAAAATATGTTGAACCAGATGAAAATACAACTTAGCAAAATTACTAAGATTCACTGAAAGCAGTGCTCTGAGGAGAACTTATAGTACTGAATGCATATATTAGAAAAGGAGAAAAATATAGAATTGATCATCTAATCTTCCACCTTAGGGAACTAGAGAAAGAAGAGCAATTTAAGTCTATAGCAAGCAGAAGAAAATAACAAAAAATAGAGCAACAATCAATGAAACTGAAAACAAGAAATCAATAGAGTAAATAAAAACCAAATTCTTTGAAAAAATCAATGAATTCATAAGGCACTAGTTAGGCTAACCAAGAAGAAAAGAGAGAAGGGATAAATTACTAATATCAGAAATGAAAGCAGGACCACTACTATTGATCATTAAAAGGATAAAAGGGATATCATAAACCACTAATAAAGGGATATTATGAACAATTCAATATAAGGGGTATTATGAACACAAATGTAATAACTTAAATGAAATGAACTAATTCCTTGAAAAACACAAATTACCAAAAAATACAAGGAGAAACAGATAATCAGAATAGGCATCTATATATTACAGAAATTGAATAAAAAATTAATCTAATTTCTTTGAAGAAAGTGGATGGTATTTCGATGGGGATTGCATTGAATGTGTAGATTGCTCTAGGTAGGATTGACATCTTCACAATATTTGTTCTTCCAATCCATGAGCATGGAACGTTTTTCCATTTCTTTGTGTCTTCCTCAATTTCTTTCATGAGTATTTTATAGTTTTCTGAGTACAGATCCTTTGCCTCTTTGGTTAGATTTATTCCTAGGTATCTTATGGTTTTGGGTGCAATTGTAAATGGGATCGACTCCTTAATTTCTCTTTCTTCTGACTTGTTGTTGGTGTATAGGAATGCCACTGACTTCTGTGCATTGATTTTATATCCTGCCACTTGACTGAATTCCTGTATGAGTTCTAGCAGTTTTGGGGTGGAGTCTTTGTTTGTATGGAACCAGAAAAGACCCCGCATAGCCAGAGGAATGTTGAAAAAGAAAAGCAAAGCTGGCGGCATCACAATTCCAGACTTCCAGCTCTACTACAAAGCTGTCATCATCAAGACAGTATGGTACTGGCACAAAAACAGACACATAGATCAATGGAACAGAATAGAGAGCCCAGAAATGGACCCTCAACTCTATGGTCAACTAATCTTTGACAAAGCAGGAAAGAATGTCCAATGGAAAAAAGACAGTCTCTTCAACAAATGGTATTGGGAAAATTGGACAGCCACATGCAGAAGAATGAAACTGGACCATTTCCTTACACCACACACAAAAATAGACTCCAAATGGTTGAAAGACCTCAATGTGAGACAGGAGTCCATCAAAATCCTAAAGGAGAACACAGGCAGCAACCTCTTCGACCTCAGCCGCAGCAACTTCTTCCTAGAAACATCACCAAAGGCAAGGGAAGCAAGGGCAAAAATGAACTATTGGGACTTCATCAAGATAAAAAGCTTTTGCAAAGCAAAGGAAACAGTCAACCAAACCAAAAGACAACTGACAGAATGGGAGAAGATATTTGCAAATGACATATCCGATAAAGGGCTAGTATCCAAAATCTACAAAGAACTCATCAAACTCAACACCCAAAGAACCAAGAATCCAATCAAGAAATGGGCAGAAGACATGAACAGACATTTTTCCAAAGAAGACATCCAAATGGCCAACAGACACATGAAAAAGTATTCAATATCGCTCGGCATCAGGGAAATCCAAATCAAAACCTCAATGAGATACCACCTCACACCAGTCAGAATGGCTAAAATTAACAAGTCAGGAAATGACAGATGTTGGCGAGGATGCGGAGAAAGGGGAACCCTCCTACACTGTTGGTGGGAATGCAAGCTGGTGCAGCCACTCTGGAAAACAGTATGGAGATTCCTCAAAAAGTTGAAAATAGAGCTACCATATGATCCAGCAATTGCACTCCTGGGTATTTACCCCAAAGATACAAAAGTAGGGACCCGAAAGGCTACGTGCACCCCGATGTTTATAGCAGCAATGTCCACAATAGCCAAACTGTGGAAAGAGCCAAGATGTCCATCAACAGATGAATGGATAAAGAAGAAGTGGTATATATATACAATGGAATATTATGCAGCCATCAAAAGGAATGGGATCTTGCCATTTGCAACAATGTGGATGGAACTGGAGGGTATTATGCTGAGCGAAATAAGTCAAACAGAGAAAGACGTGTATCATATGACCTCACTGATATGAGGAATTCTTAATCTCAGGAAACAAACTGAGGGTTGCTGGAGTGGGGGGGTGGGGTGGGAGGGATGAGGTGACTGGGTGATGGACACTGGGGAGGGTATGTGTTCTGGTAAGCGCTGTGAATTGTGCAAGACTGTTGAATCTCAGATCTGTACCTCTGAAACAAATAATGCAATATATGTTAAGAAAGAAAAAAAGAAGAAGAAGAATGTAGCAGGAGGGGAAGAATGAAGGGGGGGAATTCGGAGGGGGAGAAGAACCATGAGAGACAATGGACTCTGAAAAACAAACTGAGGGTTCTAGAGGGGAGGGGGTTGGGAGGATGGGTTAGCCTGGTGATGGGTATTGAGGAGGGCACGTTCTGCATGGAGCACTGGGTGTTATGCACAAACAATGAATCATGGAACACTATATCTAAAACTAATGATGTAATGTATGGGGATTAACATAACAATAAAAAAATTAAAAAAAAATAGGGAATATGGCAAGGATGGCCTCTCTCTTCACTCCTATTCAACATCATACTAGGACTCCTAGTAATTGCAATAAGAAAGAAAAGGAATAAAAAGCATATTGATTGGGAGGGGGAGGCAAGATGGCAGAAGAGTAGGGGAACTCATTTCGTCTGGTCCCTTGAATTTAGCTAGATAACTATCAAATCATTCTGAACACCTATGAATTCAACCTGAGATATAAGAAAAGAATTGCTGGAATGCTACAAATAGAAAAGCAACTACTTTTTGCAAGGTGGGAGGTGTGGAGAAGTGAACCAAAGGGGATATGATGGAAGATAGATGGCAGGGGGAGGGAGCCTCCATAAGCTGCCTACTGGAAAGTGATATAGCCACAGAGCACAAAATCAGAACCTTTAGAAATCTGTTCCAGTGAGGGACATCCCCGCCTGAAAGGTGCACAGGTGGTGAAGTGAGGCAGAATTCTAGGTGGGACAGTGTGGTCTCAGGATCCTTGGGGTCACAGAAAGAATGGGGTGCCTAAGCTGGCAGAGTTCCCAAGTATTGGAGCAGGGAAATAAGCTATGGCCAGCGAGAGTGGGAGTGGACTCTCAGCTCCGTTTGCCATAAACTTTGAACCAGCACGATTGGGTGACTGCTTTCCATGTGGGGACAGTGCAAAGGGCAGAAACTTGGGGACACTTTGCCTTCCCCCGGGGAAGATTGGTGCGGGCACGCACTACAGGAACCTGCAGAGTTTGGCACTCACAAAAGTGAAGATGCTTATCCCTGACAATTTACTGAAGAGAGGGGATCGCGATTTTTCAGCTCCAGGGCCAATTTTATTTTCATCCTCCAAAGATGCGCAGGAAGCATTCAGGGAATAAAAGCCACATAGATCAACCAGAAACAGCTTACACTGAACCCAGCCCCCTGGCAAGGGGCGGTGCAACTCCGCCCAGGCAAAGATACCTGAGAATCAGCACAGCAGGCCCCTCCCCACAGAAGACCAGCTGAAACAATAGGCGAATACCAAGTTTACTGAGCACACAGGACTGCAAAACTCCAGCACTAAGGGAAAATAGAATACAGAATTTGAGGTTTTTTCTCATGATCCATTTCTTTTAGTTTAAAAATTTCCTTTTCTATTTTTTTTCCTTTTCAATGAATTTCTTATTTTATCAACTCTTTGTTTTTAAGTCTTTTTTTAACTTTCATTTTTTACACTCACATTTTATAGATATATTCTTCATTTTTGGGTTCCTTTCACTGTATTCAATTTATTTATATATGTAAGTTTTGCTTTCTTTACAATTTTGGGGTTTAGTGTCTTCTAACAGACCAATATACACCAAGGAACAAGTGAATCAACCTATTTTGTCCACCTGAGAGATTATATTCTCCCCTCGCCTTTTTTCCTTTTTCTTCTCTTTTTTAGTTTCTGACCTCTTCGGATTTGTCTAGTGTGTATTTTGCTTAGGTCATGGTTGACATTTTTGATTTTGTTCTCTCATTCATCCATTCTTCTCTGAGCAAAAAGACTAGAAGGAGGAATTCACAACAAAAGAAAGAACCAGGGGTGCCTGGGTGGCTCAGTCGTTAAGCGTCTGCCTTCGTCTCCCAGGGTCCTGGGATCGAGCCCCGCATCAGGCTCCCTGCTCGGCGGGAAGCCTGCTTATCTCTCTCCCACTCCCCCTGCTTGTGTTCCCTCTCTCACTGTGTCTCTCTCTCTGTTAAATAAATAAAATCTTTAAAAAAAAAATTAAAAAAAAATAAAAAAAAGAAAGAAAGAACCAGAGGTAATACTCTGCCACAGATCTAATTAATATGGATATAAGTAAAATGTCAGAGCTGAAACTTAGGATAACAATTATAAAGTTACTAACTGGCTTGAAAATAGCATAAAAGACACTAGAGAATCTCATAGTGTAGAAATAAAATCTAATCAGGCCAAAATTAAAAATGCTTTAACTGAGACACAGTCTAAATTGGATGTTCTAACAGCTAGAGTATATAAGGTGAAGAAATAGTGACATAGAAGACACGTTGATGGATAAGAAGGAAACTGAGAAAAAGAGAAAAACAACTAATGGACCATGGCGGGGGGGCTTTGAAAAATCAGCGATACCATAAAGTGAAACAATATTAGAATTATTGGGGTCCCTGGGGAAGAAGAAAGAGATAGAGGGACAAAAGGTATATTTGAGCAAATCATAGCTGAGAATTTCCCTAATCTGGGGAAGGAAACAGGCATTCAAGTCCAAGAGTTAGAGAGGACTCTTCTAAGAATCAATAAAAATAGATCAATACCCCAACATATAATAGTGAAGTTTGCAAATTTCAGAGATAAAGAGAAAATCCTGAAAGCAGCTCAAGACAAGAAGGTCTTAACCTCCAGGGGTAGAAACATGAGGCTGGCAGCAGACATAGCCACAGAGACATGGCAGGCCAGAAGGGGCTGGCATGATACATTCAGGGCACTAAATGAGAAAAACATGCAGCCATGAATACTTTATCAGCAAGGCTATCATTCAGAATGGAAGGAGAGATAAAGAGTTTCCAGGACAAACAGAAACTAAAAGAATTTGTTATCCCTAAACCAGCTCTGCATGAAATATTAAAGGGGATCCTGTAAGCAAAGAGAGAGCCCAAAAGTAACATAGATAAGAAAGAAACAGAAAATCTACAGAAACAGGGACTTTACAGGCAATACAATGGCATTAAATTCATATCTTTCAATAGTTACTCGGAATCAAATGGTCTAAATGCCCTAATCAAAAGACATGGGGTATCAGATTGGATAAAAAAGCAAGACCTATCCATATGTTGTCTGCAAAAGACTCATTTCAGACCTAAAGTCCCCTCCAGATTGAAAGTGAGGGAGTGGAGAACCATTTACCATGCTAATGGACACCAAAAGAAAGCTGTGGTAGCAATCCTCATATCAGACAAATCAGATTTTAAACCAAAATCTATAGTGAAGGATGAAGAGAGACACTATATCATACTTAAAGGGTCTATCCAACAAGAAGATCTAACAATTATAAATATTTATGCTCCTAACTTGGGAGCAGCCAATTATATAAACCAATTAATAACCAAATTAAAGAAACACATAGATAATAATACAATAATAGCAGGGGACTTAAACACCCCACTCACAGCAATAGACAGATCATCTAAGCAAAAGGTCAATAAGGAAACAAGGGCTTTGAATGACACACTGTACCAAATGGACTTCACAGATATATACAGAGCATTCCATCCAAAGCAACAGAATACACATTCTTCTCAAGTGCACATGGAACATTCTCCAGAATAGATCACATACTGGGTCACAAATCAAGTCTCAACTGATACAAAAAGATTGGGAACATTCCCTGCATATTTTCAGACCACAATACTTTGAAACTTAGACTCAGTCACAAGAGGAAACTTGGAAGGAACTCAAACACCTGGAAGTTAAAGAGCATCCTACTAAAGAATGAATGGGTCAACCAGGAAATTAAAGAAAAATTTTAAAAATTCATGGAAACAAATGAAAATGAAAACACAACTGTTCAAAACCTTTGGTATACGGCAAAGGCGGTCCTAAGAGGGACTTACATAGCAATACAAGCCTTTCTTAAGAAATTAGAAAAGTCTCAACTACACAAGCTAATCTTACACCTAAAGGAGCTGGAGAAAGTACAGCAAATAAAGCCTAAACCAAGCAGAAGAAGAGAAATAATAAAGGTTAGAGCAGAAATCTGTGAAATAGAAACCAAAAGAACAATAGAACAGATCAATGAAACTAGAAGCTGTTCTTTGAAAGAATTAATAAGATCAAAAACCCCCTTGCCAGACTTATCAAAAAGAAAAGAGAAAGGGCTCAAATTAATAAAATCATGAATGAAAGCGGGGAGATCATGACCAACACCAGGAAATACAAACAATCTTAAGAACATATGATGAGCAACTATATGCCAGCAAATTAGGCAATCTGGAAGAAATGGCTGCATTCCTGGAAATTTATAAACTACCGAAACTGAAACAGGAAGAAATAGAAAACCTGAACAGACCCTTAACCAGCAAGGAAATTGAAGCAGTAATCAAAAATCTCCCAACAAACAAGAGTCCAGGGCCAGATGGCTTCCCAGGGGGAATTCTACCAAACATTTAAAGAAGAACTAATACTTATTCTTCTGAAGCTGTTTCAAAAAATAGAAATGGAAGGAAAACTTCCAAACTCAGTTCTATGAGGCCAGCATTACCTTGATCCCAAAACCAGACAAAGATCCCATCAAAAAGGAGAATTACAGATGAATATCCCTGATGAATATGTATACCAAAATTCTTATCAAGATACTAGCCAATAGGACCCAACAGTACATTAAAAGTATTATTCACCATGACCAAGTGGGATTTATTCCTGGGCTCTAAGGGTGGTTCAACATTTGCAAATCAATCAACCTGATATATCGCATTAATAAAAGAAAGGACAAGAACCATATGATCCTCTCATTAGATGCAGAAAAAGCATTTGACAAAGTATGGTATCCTTTCTTGATTAAAACTCTCCATAGTGTAAGGATAGAGGGAACATACCTCAATATCATAAAAACCATCTATGAAAAGCCCACAGCAAATACCATTCTCAATGGAGGAAAACTGAACACATTTCCCCTAAGGTCAGGAACACTACAGGGATGCCCACTTTCACCACAACAGGGATGCCCACTCTCACCACTGTTGTTCAACATAGCACTAGAAGTCCTAGCCTCAGCAATCAGACAACAAAAAGAAACAAAAGGCATTCAAATTGGCAAAGAAGAAGTTAAACTCTCACTCTTTGCAGATGACATGATACTTTGGAAAACCCAAAAGACTCCACTCCCAAATTACTAGAACTTATACAGCAATTCAGCAACATGGCAGGATATAAAATCAATGTACAGAAATCAGTTACATTTCTATACACTAACAATGAGACAGAAGAAAGAGAAATTAAGGAATTGATCCCATTTACAATTACATCAAAAACCATAAAATACCTAGGAATAAATCTAGGCAAAAAGGTAAAGGATCTGTACTCTAAAAGCTACAGAACACTTATGAAAGAAATCAAGGAAGACACAAAGAAATGGAAAATAATTCCATGCTCATGGATTGAAAGAATAAATATTGTTAAAATGTCTATGCTACTCAGAGCAATCTACACATTCAAAGCAATCCCTATCAAAATACCATTGACATTTTTCACAGAGCTGGAACAAATAATCCTACAATTTGTATGGAACCAGAAAAGACCCTGAATAGGCAGAGGAATGTTGAAAAAGAAAACTAAAGCTGGGGGCATCACAGTGCCAGACTTTAAGCTATATTACAAAGCTCTAATCATCAAGACAGTATGGTACTGGCACAAAAACAGACACATAGATTAGTGGAACAGAATAGAGAATCCAGAAATGGACTCTCAACTCTATGGCCACTAATCTTCGACAAAGTAGGAAAGAATATCTAATGGAAAAAAGACAGTCTCTTCAA
This sequence comes from Phoca vitulina, assembly GCF_004348235.1. Taxonomy (NCBI): domain Eukaryota; kingdom Metazoa; phylum Chordata; class Mammalia; order Carnivora; family Phocidae; genus Phoca; species Phoca vitulina. The sequence continues at coordinate 76,573,471 of NW_022589708.1, forward strand.
CAAATGGTGTTGGAAAAATTGAACACCAACATGCAGAAGAATGAGACTGTACCTCTTTCTTACACCATATGCAAAAATAAATTCAAAATGGATGAAAGACCTAAATGTGAGACAGGATTCCATTAAAATCCTAGAGGAGAACACAGGCAGCAACCTCTTTGACCTTGGCTGCAGCAACTTCTTGCTAGACATGTCTCCAAAGGCAAGGAAACAAAAGCAAACATGAACTATTGGGACTTCATCAAGATAAAAAGCTTCTGCACAGCAAAGGAAATGATCAACAAAACTAAAAGGCAACCTATGGAATGGGAGAAGATATTTGCAAATGACATATCAGATAAAGGGCAAGTATCCAAGATCTATAAAGAACTCAAACTCAATACCCCCAAAACAAAGAATCCAGTCAAGAAATGGGCAGAAGACATGAACAGACATTTCTCCAAGGAAGACATACAAATGGCCAACAGACACATGAAAAAATGCTCCAAATCCCTTGGCATCAGGGAAATACAAATCAAAACCACAATGAGATAACACCTCACACCAGTCAGAATGGCTAAAATTAACAAGACAGGAAATAACAAATGTTGGCAAGGATGTAGAGAAAGGGGAACCTTCCTATACTGCTGGTGGAATGCAAGCTGGTGCAGCCACTCTGGAAAACAGTATGGAGGTTCCTCAAGAAGTTAAAAATAGAGCTACCCTACGACCCAGCAATTGCACTACTGGGTATTTATCCCAAAGATACAAATGTAGTGATCCTGTTATGGGGACTGGATTGCCCGATGGAAGAACCAAAAGGCACCCGTAGATCTTGGAGGATAGGAGGTTTATTTAACACCGGCGGGTTCAGAGGAGAGTGGTCTCCAAAGGTCTGAGCCCCAAACACAAAGGGGGCAATTTATACACTTCTACTTCTGCATACTTGGCTTTTTTGGCGCGTGCGAAGCAGGGCTGGGAGAAGAACCCGGACTGGTGCACACAGGAAGCAGAGCAGGAAGAAGAACCCGGAAGAGCCCCGGGGCAAGGAGTGAGACTCTTTTGCTGGCTTGGTTGGCCATCTTAGGGCACAGATGTTCCTTATCAATCTGAAGGGGCACATGCACCCCAATGTTCACAGCAGCATTGTCCACAATAGCCAAACTGTGGAAAGAGCCAAGATGTCCATCGATAGATGAATGGATAAAGAAGATGTGGTATATATATACAATGGAATATTACTCAGCCATCAGAAAGGATGAATACTTACCATTTACATTGACGTGGATGGAATTGGAGGGTATTAGGTTGAGCAAAATCAGTCAAAGAGAGAAAGACAATTATCATATGTTTTCACTCATATGTGGAATATAAGAAACAGGGCAGAGGACCGTAGGGGAAAGGAGGGAAAACTGAATGTGAAGTCATCAGAGAGGGAGAAGAACCATAAGAGACTCTCAAGTATAAGACACATAGTGAGGGTTGTTGGAGGGAAGGTGGGTGGGGGGATGAGGTAATTGGGTGATGGGCATTAAGGAGGGCATGTGATGTGATAAGCACTAGGTGTTATACACAACTGATAAATTATTGAACACTACATCTGAAACTAATGATGTACTGTATGTTGGTTAATTGAATTAAAAAATATATTGATTGGGAAGAAAGAAATAAAACTGTGGCTGTTTACAGATGACAGGATTATCTATGTAAAAAATCCTAAAGAATCAACAACAAAAATCTTCTGGAACTGATAAGGATTAAAACAAGCTGACAAGATAGAATAATAGCATACAAAATTTAATTGCTTTCCTATATGCCAGCAATGAAAAACTGGAACTTGAAATTAAAAGCACAACACCTTTTACATTAACAACAAAGATGTGGGATTTTGTAAATTTCAAGCACCAGAAACAATAACATGTTTCTAAAGGTTAGGTGGAAAGCCGAAGACTGAGATTAGCCAACACAGCAGTGAAGAAGAACAGAGTTGGTGGGCTGGTCCCACATGACTTTGACTTATAAGGCTGTAGTAATCGAGACACAATGATATTTGCCCCCCAAAATAGACATATAGATCAGTGGAATACAATACAAAGCTCCACAACACACTCATGCAAATATAGTGAACTGATCTTAGATAAATAGGCAAAAGGAATTTAACTGAGAAAGGGTAGTCTTTTCAGCAAATATTGTTGTAATAATTGAATTTCCATATATAAAAGGAAAAAGAAAAGAAAAAGGAATGAAAAAAAGAAAAAGAAAGAATCTAGGCAGAGACATTACCTCTTTTATAAAAATTAACTCAAAATGGATCATATAGACCTAAATGTAAAATTGAAAAGTATAAAATTTCTAGAAGGGTTTATGATGGGTTATTAAATATAACACCAAAACCATTATCCATGAAGAAAAAAAAAAACCTGATAAATTGGATTGTATTAAAATTAAAAACTCCTGCTCTGTGGAAAACAACTGTTAAGAAGAGGGAGAGAAAAGCAACGTACTGGGAAGAAATATTTGGAAAACACATAACTAATAAAGGACTTGTCTCTAAATATACAAAGAGCTCTTGAAACTCAAATATAAGAAAATAGCCCGATTAGAAAGTTGGGCAAAAGATCTAAACAGACATCTCACCAAAGAGATGGCGAATAGACATATGTAAAGATGCTGGACATTGTTATTTATGGGGGAATTGCAAATTAAAACAACAACATATCACTACACAACAAGTAGAATGATTGAAATCCAGAAAACTGGCAATACCAAACATCGCTAGGATAGGGAACAACAGTAACTTCAATTCATTGCGGGTGGGAACCCAAAATGGTACAACGCCTTTGAAAGACAGTCTAGCAGCTCTTACAAATGTAAACATAATCTAATCATATGATCCAGAAATTGCACCCAGAAATTGTCTTTATTTATTTTTATTTTTTTACATAAAAAGGGTTTTATTTGCCAGTGGGTGGGGTGAGCAGGAACTTAATCGAACAAGCCGAATCCCATGTCGTCATCCGACTCCTCCGACTCCTTCTTCTCGTCTTTCTTTTCCTCTGCTGCGGATCCAGGAGCTGCAGACCCTGGGGCAGCAGAGACGGCACCCCACCCGATGGCGACAGCCGCACCAGCAGGCACGTTGACCAGCTTGCCAATACCCTGGGCGATGACGTCGTCCATGTTTTTTCTTTTCAACTCATTGATGACCTTGTTGAGCCTAGTGTTTACGCAACTGATTTGAAAAGTTATGCCCACAGGAAAAAAAACTATATGTAAATGTTTATAAAGCTTTATTCATAATAACCCAAAGCTGGAAGAAATGAAGATGGCCTTCAATAGGTGAATGAAAAAACAAATAGATGTATTAATACCACAGAATATTGCTACATTATTCATTGATAAGAATCAATGAGCAATCAAGCCATGAAAAGACAGAAGAACTTTAAATGTATGTAGGTAAGTAGAGAATTCAGTCTAAAAAAAAAAAATAAAGCAATTCAGGCAAGAATCCTAAAATACATTGGACATTTGTGGAAGAGACATGCAGCTTGATGTATGGAGTAGACACAAAATGAGATGATTTGTATTTCACATTTATATCCATCAGAGATCATGTTTCAGGGGAGATAGGAACAACCAGTGGCACAAGATGACTTATGTGGTAATCGTCAGCCAGCCTCTACTCAGCTACCTCTGTGCTTATACAATGGGCCCACAGCTAGAGTGGTGGCAGAGATGAAAGCTGTGGATTCACAGCATGGGCTTCCTCTCACCTAGGTTAATCTAGCTATTACTGCAAATGGAGTTTTGATGTGTCAGAAAGAAAATAAAGCTGAGTACCCATGTGGTATTACACGTAAAGAGACCATTTGGTGGCAAATTTACTTTAACAAAGCCTTCTACTCTAGAAAGAGAAGTGACTCATGCTTCTCAGGACTAATACTTTTCTTTCTTTCTTTTTTTTTTTTTAGGGAGAGAGAGGGAGAGCTTCAGTGGAGGGGCAGAGGGAGAGGGAGAGAGAGAATCCCAAACAGGTTCCCCACCCAGTGTGGAGCCTGACGCGGGGTTCGATGTTTGATCTCACAACCCTGAGATCACAACCTGAGCCAAAACCAAGAGTTGGACACTTAACTGACTGTGCCATCCAGGTGCCCCAGGACTAATATATATTCTAAATATGAATTTGCCTTTCCTTCCCACCCTACAGCGCCTTTGACGATACCACTTCCCAAAGGTTCAGAGAGAGTCTAATTTATAGACATGAGATCACTCCTAACATTGTTTAAGACTAAGGGACCCACTCACTGCATAGGAGTTGTGGCACTGAGCATATAAGCATTAGATCTCATGGTCCTACCACATATTTCACCATCCAAGCTGCCAGTCTGACAGAGCATAGAAATGGAACTTTCATGATTCAGCTACTGTGATTGCTTGGAGAAAAGCCTCTGTAAAGTTGGGATGTTGTCCTTTAAGTGTGTTATGGAATTTAAAATAACTTCCATTATATAATAATATAATCAATAGTAGAATACCTGGGTCCAGTAACCAAGGAATAGAAGTTGGAATGACTCTGCTAACTCATTATTCTCATTGACTCATTAGGGTATTTGTGTTTTCTTCCTTACAACTTTAGGTTTGTGGGCCCAGAGGTCCTGCTTCCTAGAAGAAGGATACCTTAGTCCAAGAACCCAGAAAGGATTGAATTAAACTTAAAGCTACTTTCCACCAACTCATCTTTGGCTCCTTATAATGTTGGGCAAACAGGCAAAGAATGGAGTTATTTTACTAATAGATTGACCTCTGTCATCATTATGAAGTAGAGTCACAGTGACATAAAATGAGTAAGGAGGAATCAGTCTTTGAGAAGGTCACTCATGTGATCCATTGTGATGTCAGGATGTCACTTAGTGTTCCATGTCCAATTTTCTCGCTGAAGAGATCATTATAGCAACCACATTCTGGTAAAAGCATGTTAACAGAGTCTCAAATCCCTTATCAATGAAAGTCTGAGTCACCTACAAGTCAAGACATCTGGTCTGGCAGAAATACTAAATGAGACCATAGGGCATCTAAAATGGGTGGTAGAGAAGAGACATAATATTAATAATTTTGACTGGACCAACTTAAGACATGGGCTATCCATTGTGTCACTAAGTTTTTTCCCCCCAATTATTATTAACAATCACAATTTTGGAGAAGTTGTGACATGAAGGCATATACTCAGTGTCAGTAACAAATGGGTCTAAGCATGAAAGGAGTGGACAGTAGCAGAAAGTGTCAGTATCTGTCATGTTCTACCCAGACCCCTTGGGTCCTTTCCACACACTCTATGTGCCTGTTCTCCAGTTTCTGTGTGCTTCACTTTTAACAGTTCACATCTACAAACTTCTTTAGAGGGATATTTTTAGGTTACTGAAACTGCTTCATCTGATGCCGCAACAGCCAGAAGTGCCTGGCAGTTCAATTGCTCTCCAGGCAGCCTGTTAATGACTGACTGGCATATGAGGATGAGAGCCCAGTTCCTGTGCCTCCAGATGGGATAACTCCACAGAGAAACTTAATCTCTGAAGCTTCCCTTGGCTTCTTTTTCTTTCCTTTCCTGCTTTCCCCATTCCCTACCAACTACAGTTTCTTTATAGGAGCACTTTCTTAATAAATCACTTGCATAAGAATCCTTATCACAGGATCTACTTCTGGGGAATCTGAACTAAGATTATGAGAACTTTTCATAAGATATACTGGGACCGCTGAATATACATTTGGGGGATAATAAAATTATATCCACACTCTCACCATACACAAAAATAAATTTCAAATAGATTAAAGAGCTAACAATAACATTAAAAAATACATGAAAATATATTCTATGAATATAGCTATGAAAAGCTAAGGCTTTTCTGAACATGGTATAAAACCAATATAAAAAATAGGGAATATAAGGATGAACTAATGTAAGGTTTTCTGATGAACAGAAGATGCTCTGTTAAAAAGATGAAAGACAGACTTAAAAAATATTTACAACATATATAACACAGTTATATAAATTATATGAGAAAGGCCCTAAAGATAAAAAAGCCAAACCAAATAACTCAAAGAGAAAAATGAGAAAAAAAGAATATGTAAAGGAAGTTCACAGATGGAATGTACTTAACCACACTAGTAAAAAAATGCAAATTAAAATTAGATATAATCCTTAGAATAAATTGGAATAAGGTATTGGAAAAAATTTATGATTGGCAAGAGTATGTGAAAATGAGTACTTATATCCACCTTTGGATAGAGAGAATTTTGTCAGTATCTACTGATATCTTATTTTATTATTATTTTTTCTACTGATATTTTAAATGTATAAACCTATACTTCAGGAAGACCTTTTATAAGAATTTATCCCACAGAAGTACTTGCAGGGTTGAAAAGATAGATAAATACACACACGTGCTTTGTAAAATCAATTAGAAATTAGTTAAATGCAGTATTGAACAACTAATCAGATAATTTGAAGTTTCATTAATTGAGAAAACACTGAAAAATTGTAGACATAAAAAAATGATGTGATTTACATGTGTTGGCATTGAAAGGACTTTGATACATGGGTAAAACATAAGAACATTTCAGAAAAATGTGTCGTATTTGGATACATTTGTATACCATCACCATCAACAACAAACCTCTTTGTGCACGTGTGTGTGTGTGTGTGTGTGCTTACACATATACAACAAGTTTACCAACTTCTGTCTAAGTTGATGGATGTCTCGTGTCCTTGATTACTGATCTGGGTTCCATAACTCATCTATAATCACTACGCATGTTTATGATATTCAATGTCTATGGCATTGTAATTGTAGGAGGTAAGAGTATGGGTTTTGTTGTCAGCTCTATTAGAATGACAGCTTCACCATCTGAGAGTATTGACCTTGGGCCAATTCTTCAACTCCCCAAGCTTCAATTACCTCATTTGCTAAAAGTGGATAAGAGCAATATCTCCATTTCTTTAGTGAGGTGAAATAAATAAGAAATATGATAAGAGCTGCCTGCAAATTGCCCACCAAAGTCAGCAGTTATTTATCATCCCTACAGGGATGCATTCCTCCAGATTCAGTGGCTAAAGGAGACGAATTTTCAATGAAGTCTTATGGTTCTCAAACATTCCTGAGGGAAAATAAAAATCAAAGGCTTCTGCTTCTAAAATATCTTCTCTAGGTAGCATACTAAACTTCAGAGTAGTTTAATTAAAAAGTCCTAAAAAATGTCAAAAGCACAACTGGCCTTCCATTACTGTCTTTTTAGTCTCCCATCTTTCTTTAGCAAATCTCTTTAATCTTATTATAGAAGCACAAGTTTTTTTAGAGGGGGATTGTTTTGTTTTTCTTTTTCTTGAAGAATCAAAAATTTGCAAATCAGTACCATATGAAAATAAATAAATAAATGTTGAAACAAAGGACTATAGAATAATAGTAAAATAGAATAATAATAAAAGCACAAAGTAAAACATCACCAGCAGAAAAACTAAACTGAATATCCAGGGAAGTCAATGGTTTTGAATCACATAAATTGTGTAAAACCTCCACATGACAACAGTCCAGGATTTAAGGTTAATTACTGAAATTGCATTGCCACTGACTCCTTTCACAAAGTTGTGGCGTATATTATTTTCAGCAACCATGTAATCTGGTTAAATACTTCAGAAAGCAAAATAAAGATAAAGAAGAATGGAATTGATTTGAGAAAGACCCGTGTGCCCTTCCTTGGCCTTGAGCTTCGCTCCTCTGCTCACTTTCTTCCTCTCCCAACAAGGGTGAAAATGCTTTCATTTAGAGGATTTTTATGAAGAGTAGAGATAAAAAAAATAGTAACCATCAAAGTGCCCGGAACACAGTAAGCACCCAACAAAGGATAGCTAATGATCCGGGAATTGTGTCACTATTTGGACTCATAGTTTTTCCGTCAAAGACTAAAATTGTTAGAGTGAGCAAGAATAAAATCCCAGAATGCAGGTTTATGCAAACTCTTGTGGTCACCTAAGAAATATGATATTATTTTCAGAGGCTTATGCCAGACTCTTCAGCAATCTTTTTTTAAGTATCTCAAGGGCTCAGAACTTTCTGGCTTAAAGAGAATCTCACTGAGCCCTGGAATCTACCTCCATTTTGTTTCGATCAGGGATCTAGTCTTACTCATTTCCCCCAGGGTCACCCTTCTCCGACTTCATGTCTTCTCATATCTTGGATAAACATCATCAGGCTTTTGCCTTCTATGATATGTTATTTCCCCAACTTCCATTATAGCAGTCCATTGCCTAAAAATTTCCTTTATTCAAGTGTTTCTGTGTTTCTCCAGAGGGTATCCCACATGTGTTTGCAAACAAATTTTATCAGGTGCCTTGTTATAGCTGCTGGCACTCTTTCCTCTCTTTCCTGCAGCCCTAATTGGCTTGGTACTCACTTGTCTGTCTGACATCCCAATGTCACTTCTCCTTGTGGTAATTCCTGAAGGCCATTGGATGTCTGCCAGCCAACACTGTTGCCACTTCCAATTCCATGGCTTCTCCATCCTATATTTATGTAATACTTTCTTGAAACCAAACACAAGCATTTATTTCTCCTAACCTCTACCTTTTTAAATTTGATCACTTTTTTCTAACTTCTAAAGAAATTTCTGGATCATTATTTCATCATCCAGTGTCTTCAGTATCTTTCCATATTTGTAGCACCTGAAAGGATGTATGAAGTATCTGTCATATGTCCATTCAAGTCAAAGGTCCATGTGTCATATGATTTCTCCTCTGGTCTTCTGTCTTACATTTTCCTAGACAGGTTAAGCTCCTGTATTCCTGTTATATTTTAAACATAGGCTTACCACTTACCAACTAGATCCTAAATCTTCCATGATGAAGAATGTGTGGAAGTGATTTTAGAGAGTGATGTTAGACAGATAGACAGGTTGGTATCCTTGGTTGAAGGTGCTTGGTAAATGTTGGTTAAACAAGCGGAAAAAGCAGTTGGTTGGACCAGATGACCTTTAAGAGTATAAGAATTGGCCAAATAAAAGAAGCTGTAATGTGATATTGTTTTCAGTTAGGGTCATCATTAACTATGAAATTCTCTAAATAATTAATAAGTAAATGCCAATTTAAAATTTGGATGCAAAAAAACACATGCTATCATTTAAACATATTTGTTTTGTGACACTTTATGTGTGCTTTTCCTTTAATTGGTCACCTAAGAAATTTGATATTATTTTCAGAGGCTTAGGCCAGACTCTTCAGCAATCTTTTTTCTAAGTATCGCAGAAGTAAGACTTTATCTTTCCATATTTGTAGCACCTGAAAGAATGTATAAGAAAAAAAAAACAAGTACATTAACTCACTGTTATTGTAAACAATTTTGAGGAAATAATTAACAGAGGAAAAGAGAAATCTTATCAAACAAGAAGAAAAAAATAAACTGCAGGAGGATTAAAACAGAATCCTGAAGCTGGAAGTATGTCTTAAACAAGGCCTCTGTAGAAGTTTTTCTGAAGATGGTAATTAAACAATGTACAACAAATTGATAATAAAAGTCTTTTTGTGCAAGAGATATATTTCTAAGGAGCTTAGACTCTGTTTTAATTCTCCCTCCACTTCATTTTCCTGTGAAAGTCACAACCTTTTAGGTACACATTATCCCATGTATGAAATCATTTTTCAAGCTGGTGTATTGAAATCTCTTGAAAATCTAAGACCTCTTAGATCTGCTAAAATACATTTACTAATACTTATGCTATCTGCTTAAATTTTAAAAAACTATTTTTTTAAATCCAAGAATTTTGTTACATTTCCCAATATTTAGTGTTATTATTTTCGGTCAAAATTTTGTTATCAACTGGAAATTAACAGTTTGGAAGACAGTAAAAATGTTCAGAACAGTACAAATTCATTTGGAGGAAATTCTATGGTTAGTGTTTGGATTGTGGTGGAGGATTTCTCATACTTGCACTCAGATACAACACAGTTTCTTTTCCTACCATTAACATGCTGATTTTTCTCTCTTTACTCTTACTGGGTGGTTTGCACCGCGCTGTGATTTCACTTCTGATTTTATGCTACAGGAAGTGCTAACAGTCAGATGAAAACTGCATTAAGCTATGGTTAAGATGCTAGTTTTATATTGTGTTGAGCAAGCACTCTGAGTGCAGGGAGGAACTTGTAACACAAGAGAGCACAAAATGTGAGACCAGCGAGAAATAACTTGCCTTTCACGTGCCTGAGAAGCACAAAATGGGAAGTACAGAGGCCGTGAGGATTAAGTTGCACAACCCAACCTTCTTCCAGAATGATTTCTCTGGAAACTTGTAATTGGACATAGTTATATTTTCTAAACCAAAAGTGTTTACTTCATGAAGAAAATAGCTGAGGAAATATGAAGCCAAAGAGCATCTACAAAGCTATTTCTATCTGATTAATGACAACTCAATAAGGGAAGTTTTGATTTTGTTACCCAGGCAAGAAAGGGAGCTCAGAAATGCCCACATCATCCCAGTCAGCAGTATCTCAAAGAGAAGAGTCATTGTCCAAGGCTTTTGGAATTTCCATTGCTCATCTTTCTGTGTCTATTTGGAAGTTCATGCACAGTTCCATCACCTTGGCTACATTTATAATTGTACCTAATAGGGTCTGTACACCATGAAATTTCTAAAATATTTCACTATAATCTTTTTTTTATCATCTGCTTCACACTCTCATTTCTAAACAATATAATTATGTCTTTTGCAGTAAAACACAGCCTTATGAGGTATCTGCCAGGTAAAAAAATCCTGAATAGTCTTCCCAAACAAGTATCTTCCTGATGGCTTAAGCAGAAATGGTCATAAATCATATATAATTGGACAAATACACTAGGCCATATCCAGCATTTGAAAAGGACAATATAAAATATGATGCAATTTATTGGCTTTTTCCTTAGTGAAAAGATAACACAAAGGTTCACTACTCATTATGAAGTTCTTTTTTTTTTTTTAAAGATTTTATTTATTTCACACAGAGAGAGAGAGAACACAAGCAGGGGAGTGCCAGGCAGAGGGAGAAGCAGGCTCCCCGCTGAGCAAGGAGCCCGATGCGGGGCTCTATCCCAGGACCCTGGGATCATGACCTGAGCTGAAGGCACATGTTTAACTGACTGAGCCACCCAGGTGCCCCTCATTATGAAGTTCTTTAGATATATTTTGAAGTTCTTTAGATATATTAATTAGTCTTTTTTTCTTTCAAGAGAAGAAAAGGAGTCAAATGTCATTTGATGTTGTAATAACATAATAGTAAAAGAAAAAAGAAAAACAATAGTGAGTTTAGAGATTTATCTTATATTCTAGAATCTAATACTCACTCATCATTACTATTAATGATAAAAATCCAATCTTCATTGCAACACTGGAAACATAGTTGTAGCACTCCTCTCTCATTTTCATGAAAAAGAACTCTGGCCATGGAGGCAGTTGGTCAGACCCTACAAAAAGTGGAGAGTTTGCTCCAATCATATTTCCTGGATTCTCTACTTTCACTGTTATTTTGATGTAATTTTACTTTTTCCATCCTTCGTGTTTTCATGTATCCAAACTTGATTCAGAAAAGGTCTTGAAACCAATATTCACCAAAGTGTGAATGACCAAAGAGAGCAAAGTAAAACCACCGCCTATCTTGGTGCAGAAATGTTTGTTTCGCTTTGTTTTTAAATGTTTTCTGGAGAAGAAAGGTAAAGAAAGGAGCTTAGATGGTTTAAAGAAAAACAGTTTCTTGAGAAAACAGAAAACAAGTGTTGGAGTAGATCTGGAGAAATTGGAAACTGTGCACATTGCTTGTGGGAATGTAAAATGGTGTAGCTGTTTTGGAAGACAGTATGATGCTTCCTCGCAAAGTTAAACATAGAATTACCATTTGATCTAGCAATTCCACTTCTGCATTTATATACAAAAGTTTTGGAAGCAGGAATAAATAAAAAATATATATAAAAAAGAAAAGCAGTTGTGTTAGTCAATCTATAATGAAGACCAACAGTTAATTTTAATTCCAACAATTTGGAAAATTTATTAGGGAAATAAATTTTATGTTAAATTCCAAAAAAATACAACATATTGGAAAAATGAAAAATGTAGAAGAATGGCTTTATGGGTGAGGAACAGTTTTACATAATATTTCTTTCACCTTTTCATGAATGATGTAACAGAGCCTCTCAAAGTGCAGTCCCCAGATCAGCAGCATCAGCATACCTTGAAAACCTGACAGAAATTCAAATTTCCAGATTTTTGTCCACACCCACTGAGAGGTCAAGCAATCTACATTTTAAGAAGCCCTTCAAGTTATTCTGATATACACTGAAGTTCTAGAACCACACATATAGATGGGATGCTAGGTAAATACATTTAAGTTCCAAATCCTAGGAGCACTTACTAACTGTGACCCTGGAGAAATTATATGAATTCAAAGGGTGTTAGTATTCTCCTCCATAAAATGAAAATAGTAATAAAGACTACTGTCAAGGTTAAATGAGATACTGAATTGGTGATAGACTATCAAATGGGATCTTTCCTGTTGTCTCAATAAATGGCCACAAGAGTTCCTAATATGTCCAAGCAGGAATTTCTAAAATGCAGTGGAAATGATCCAAAAATAATCAACTGACTACAGCCTCCAAGGGAGAAGATTTGAAATCATAAAGGCAATGTTTAGTGGAATTTGTAGGAGTAGAGAAATTGCAGAGTGTTCTAAGGTTTTTCTCTTCCCATCCCTTTAGGTAAGAAGAGTGCTACTTCCCTCCCCATAAGCCAGGAAAGAGGGTGCCAAGAAAACCCTTTTGAGATTGAAAGAAGATGGCAGGAAAGGAAAAATGAAGGGGGGATATCAGAGGGGGAGACAAACCATGAGAGACTATGGACTCTGAGAAACAAACTGAGGGTTCTAGAGGGGAGGGGGTTGGGGGGATGGGTTAGCCTGGTGATGGGTATTAAAGAGGGCACGTACTGCATGGAGCACTGGATATCATATGCAAACAATGAATCATGGAACACTACCACAAAAACTAATGATGTAATGTATGGTGATTAATATAACATAATAAAATGAAATTAAATTTAAAAAAATAAAGTCTTTAAAGAAGCTAAGATATTGAATCACATGTGTGCTATGCTCTAGGCCCATTTGGACACAGCCATGTGGGCAGAACAAGGTGAAAGAACTTTTGTGAGGACCTGCTATTTGTCTCTAGGATTTTGGAGCATAGATATATATAGATTCTGATGTGTTATTTTCCATGCTGGACATTTGGAAGTCTGCATTCTGGTTGGGACAGCTCCAAATTGCAGGCCAAGGAAGAGGAGTCAGCATCTGGGCCAGCTGCACTTCCTCTGTTTTGTCAAACAAAGACAGCTACATTTTTTATGGGTCAATTAGATGCCATATATTAGAAGGTAGGTATCTTGAAAGGACCCTACCTATATGGCTGCCTGCTCTAAGAGTAAGAGACTCTGAGGTTTGGTTGCAAGACAACAGCCAGAGAGCACACTGTCAGAAAATAGCACAGCACAGAGACCTCTGCCCACCGAGATTCCCAAGAACCCAGAGATACATTCCCTAAGAGAGCCAGCTTTTGGACAACTGCTGTAGAAGACACAGTGGCCAGCCTCTGTCTGCTGAGTCAGAACTACAAGGAGCACCAGCTAAGTGGTAAAACCTTTATTCTTCCCTCACCTTTCTTTTTCTAATCTCCATTTCTCTGCCCTGACTCTGACAGGGTCAGAAAATGGTGTAGGGAGGGAAAAAAAAAGGAGCAAGGTGAAAGTAGACATATACTTCTTTAACCACAGTTGGGTCCTGATCATTGGGTAGGGAAGATAGTTGAATTTTGTGTGAGAGTAGGGTCAAGTTTTTGACTGAATTGGACTATTACAATTTCTGAAAATGACAGTGTTCTAGTGGATAAGAAGCAACTGAAGAGTGATGGGATCTATCCCAAAGTGATGGTGAGAAAGAGTTAATAAAGCATGTTAAGGAGTAATGGGGAAAATATAGGAAAGCTCTTTCTAGTTTGTACTTCATCAGTTCTAGTGCATTCAACAAACTTGTTCCACAAATAAAGTATCTAAGAAAGCGTCTGCCATATATAGATGTAGTCAATACACGTTATCTTTTCCTTTTCTTTCTTTTTCTTCTTCTTTTTTTCCTATCTTGGTAAGAAGGTTGCATGGGATGGGTGTCAAATATGACCTTTTGCTATTTTTCAGTTAGTGGATCAAAGCCACTTGTAAGAACTTTTAACATTAACCAGTTCTGAAGAATGAAACTTGAACAATGAATACTTTTCAGAAAGATTTTGACTCATAGAAAAGTATTACAGCAAATCTTTTTCTCCTCTTGCTGGAGAAACAGAATTAAGATGAAATTCAGCAAGGGCTGAAAACACTTGAAAATTAGTGGGAAGCAATCTTTTATCTTAGTATTTGATTATCTTTGCATTTGTTCATAGTTGAAATTATTTTGAAATTAATAATCTAAATATTTATATTAACTTACTTTTAATGGAGATATGTAAGTAATTCTTAAGTATCGTAAAATTGTGACACATTTAATGTTACCTAAGAAATTCCTTATTATTAAGGTCACAAATCCCAGCTCTCATTGTGTTGACCTGAAGATAGTCAACCCACATTTTCAGTAAAGTTACTTGGAAATGTGGAACACAGAATAGGGAAGCCTGGCTCCAGACTAAGGAGAGAAGATGTTTAAGTTGACTTGATCCTCAAGGGGGAAATGTTTTTGACCACTTATCACTCTGACCTAGAGTTGACTCCAATCTGGGGTTCAAATAATTTATTTTTGACCTAAAAATGTTCACTCTGAGGCTATTCTTGCCCATTTTTCCTCACCCTTCACCCAATCCTGGCATAAGATGATTTCTAATAATTATATTACTGAAATAATTTATTGAAATTTCATAAAAATCATATAAAACCATTATAATACTTATAAGTACATTGGAAAATTAGCATTATTTTTATTTGCTTTTTGCCCAAATTAGCTAATATTTGGAAAATGACAGAATATCGAGATCAATGGAACTCTAGGTAACACTTTTAGATGGTTATTTTTGTGACATAATTTGCATATCTGATGACTTACTCAAAATTTCACCTTGGTCCTGTAGGAAGATAGAAAACCAGAAGTGGGGCGCCTGGGTGGCTCAGTTGGTTAAGCGACTGCCTTCGGCTCAGGTCATGATCCTGGAGTCCCTGGATCGAGTCCCGCATCGGGCTCCCTGCTCGGCAGGGAGTCTGCTTCTCCCTCTGACCCTCCCCCCCTCTCATATGCTTTCTCTCATTCTCTCTCTCAAATAAATAAATAAAATCTTTAAAAAAAAAAAAAAAAAAAAAAGAAAACCAGAAGTGTGAGTTGCTATAGGACACACAAATAGATTTGTTCTCTGGATGGCAAATCTTTTGAAACACTACACATAAATGTAGAGAGCTTTTAATTTTAACTGAGTTTTACCTTTATAGGGTGGAGTTTTTTTTATTTGCAATATTCTGAATTACAAAATTATGGATGTGGTGTAATACTTTTCACTACTTCCTCTCCCCAGTGCTCACACCAAGAAGGCTATTTATTATAACCTAGGTCTTTCTTTATTAATGAACAGTGAGTACTGGTATGTCAGAGCAATCAAAGGTTATATTTTTATGACTTCTGTGATGTCAAATCAATCTGTGGTAATCACTGCAATTTATGGTACTGTAATTTCTGCACTCCTACAAGGACAATGAAATCTTGAGAATCAAAGTGTTGTGATCATTGTGCAATTCCTACATTTTGGATAGTTCCTAACTGATTGCATATGCAGTACATTATGTACTGGTGCACTGATGCCTACAAACAGCAATTACAATATTTTTTATCTTTTATCAATCTAAAATGAATGGAAACCCTTCTTGCTTTGGCCTTAACAAATGGCAAGTGCCCTTTGTAAATCTTCAGAGGCTATTAAAATTTCCCTTGTGATACAGTGATGAGAAGGAAATGCTTTTGAACATTTCTAATTGGAAACTGAAAATTCTAAGATAGGAGAAAACTGAAAAGTATTGATTGCTCGGGGCCATTTTCCTTAGGGAGGAGAAAAACAATGGGCTAGAACCAAATTGCAACATAGTCCAATTCTTAAATCCTACAAAACACACTCATTACTTACTGCTTAGTACCTTCTCTGTTAACCACAGGGCTTGGGTCATTGTAGATCATAGACCCAGTAAAAGCCTCCAAACTCTTGGAGAGTAGTAGAAAGCTTCAAATTTGCCATTCTGAGAACACTCTGAAGAAAGCATCATGCCCTTTGTTGCTTCTATACTTGGACCTGCACTTTGATCTGTTTAGAACGTTCTTGGTTCTTTTTTCTGCCTTGTAAATGTCTACTCTTTAAAAATTACATTTTTGGTGTGTCATTATAAAAGAAATATATGTTCATTTCAGAAAATTTGAAAATATAACACTACATCAAAAACTAATGATGCACTATATGTTGGCTAACTGAATATTAAAAAAAAAGAGGTATAAAATGGGAAAAAAAATCTTCCTTGACTACTCAGACATAACCACTATCATTTCTTTAGTAGCTATCATCCCAGACGTTTATTGGTGGAAATATGTATAATGCATGTGCATGTAAGCCTATGTGTTTAAATTAACAATTGGAATGATTATTTACTATTTGTTACCCACTTGGGACTTGTACAGTTTAATTTTATATCATATACTTATCTTCTTCCAAACATGATATTAATAATACTTTATCATATAATGTACTATAGTGTATTTAAACAGAATCCTCTAACATGGGAAATTAAGGTTGTTCTTAATTTTCTCCACTTTGATAAAGCTGGTATGAATTTTCTTTATTTTTACCTTTATGTCTTTTTTATTTGGTATCTCTGAATTTTTATCCTAGGAAAGTTCTTCAAATGAGAACTAGAGGTCAAGAGATAGGACAATTGTTAAAATTTTTGATACATATAGCCAAAAAGTTGATAAAAAAGATATTATCTTTATGTACTCTCTCAGCAGAGGATGAGCTGAAAATGTCTTTGGCAATTTGATATATGAAAAATTGCATTTCATTATATTTTTAATTTAATCATTTTGATTTCTGGTACAATAAACATCTTTTGTGTATTAATTTATTTTTTGTTTTTCAATTTTGTGTCTCATTTGATGTTCTTTGCTCACATTTCAATAGGACTGTCTTAATTTTTTAAGTGTCTTTTATATAGAAAAAAAACTTTTGCTGTCATGTACTTTGAATCTTTTGTATTACTACTTTGAATTTTTGTTTGCTTATAAAATAATTTAAATATACATATCAAATTTTTATAGAGTCAAAGCTATGTCTCAATATTATTTGCTATAAAATAGTTGCTGATCATCAGTATCTGCCACTATCACAAAAAAGGGGTCCAAAAGATACTGTGTATCTCCTGATGGAAGAACAATATATCCCCTCTCTTTCCTGTAGCAAAGTTAAGCCCTGATATTCATTAATTCCCAAACAGGTTTCCAAAAGCCAATTTCATCCAAAGACACACTTATTTTTTTTCAAAATTGAAACAAAATAATATTGGCACTATTATCATTATTTTACATGCTTTTATTTTTTTGTTAATGTAATACAATGTGAAAAGGCAGAAAAGAATCAACATTGGAAAAATAATAACAAATTTCATAATTTTCATATCTATTAATTATAAATGCAGAACAATTGAATAAAACAATCTTGCTAAAGATATGCAAGATAGCTAAGTAAAATTCAGTAGAATTTCTGTGTACCATTAATAACAAGCTGAAAAATATGTTTAAAGTGTGGCATTTCATTGATCTTATAAGCATTATTAAAAAGTTTAACCGAGCATGATAGTGCTATGTAGTAATATATTTTAGCATCTGCTCAGACTGATCCCTATAAATTATTTAAAATGAACAAGAAAATGTTCTATGTTCTTATGACTTTATTCAATAGATACACATTACCTGCTTATTGTTCTACACCCTTGATTAAAATTAGAGACTATAAAACCAACACACAAATATCAGTTGCATTTCTAACACTAACAATGAACAATCTGAAAAAGAAATCTAAAAAAAAATTCATTTACAATAGCATCCAAAAGAATAAAATGCTTAGTAATAGATTTAAACAAAGAGGCAAAAGATTTATATAGTGAAAACTATAAAAAGATTTTCCATTTAAAGATTTCTATTTAAAAAGGCATAAATAAGTGGAAATATATCATGAATTCATGGTTGGAAGATTTAATATTGTTAATCTGATAATATTGTCCAAAGTGATCTTCAAATTGAAAGCAATCCCTAGCAAAATCATAATGATTTTTTATTTTACAGAAATAGAAAAACCCATAAGATTCATATGACCCAGAATAGCCCAAACAATCTTGAAAAGAGCAAAACTGGAGGACTCACACTTTCTGATTTCAAGCTTACTATAAAGCTGTAGTAATCAAAAGTAGGATACTGTCACAAGAACTAAATATAGACCGATAGAATAAAATAGAAAGTCAAGAAATAAACCCTCACTTATTTGGTCAATTGATTTTCAATAAGGGTGCCAACATTATTGAATGAAGAGAGGACAGTCTTTCCTTCTTTCTTTTTGTTTGTAAGAAATAGATTCACTTTCAATTGTTAAACCAATTGTTTATGCATTGTTATGCTTTATGAAGGCATTTTGATACTTTCCTTTTTCATAATGTTAATAAGACTGACTTCTTTAAAAAAAAATAATTCCAGTATAGCTAGCATACAGTGTTATATTAGCTTCAGGCGTACAATATAGTTATTCAACACTTCCATACACCACACTGTGCTCATCACAAGTGCATTCCTTAATGCCCATCACCTATTTCACCCATCCCCTCACCCTCCTCCCCTACCATCAGTTTGTTCTCTTTGGTTGAGTCTTTTTTTTTTTGACCTGTCTCCTTTTTTTTTCCTCTTTCTTTCTTTCTTTCTTTCTTTCTTTCTTTCTTTCTTTCTTTCT
>NW_022589708.1:76592523-76619069 GCF_004348235.1 Phoca vitulina
CTTTCTTTCTTTCTTTCTTTCTTTCTTTCTTTCTTTCTTTCTTTCTTCTTTTTCTTTCTTTCTTTCTTTCTTCTTTCTTTCTTCTTTCTTTCTTTCTTTCTTTCTTTCTTTCTTTTTTAAATTCCACATATGAGTGAAATCATATGGTATTTTTCTTTCTCTGACTAACTTATTTCGGTCAGCATTATAATCTCTAGCTCCAACCATGTTGTTGCAAATGGCAAGATTTCATTCTTTTTTATGGCTGAATAATATTACATTGTATATACATACCACATCTTCTTTATCCATTAATTGATTGATGGACACTTGGGTTGCTTCCATAATTTGGCTATTGTAAATAATGCTGCAATAAGCATAAGGGTGCATATATCCCTTTGAATTAGCGTTTTCATATTCTTTGAGTAAATACCCAGTTGTGCAATTACTGGATCATATGGTAATTCTATTTCATTTTTTGAGGAAATCCATACTGTTTTCCTCAGTGACTGCACCAGTTTGCATTCCCACGAATAGTGCATGAGGGTTCCTTCTTCTCCACATCCTTGCCAACACTTGTTACTTCTTGTGTTTTTGATTTTGTCAATTCTGACAGGTGTGAGGTGGTATCTCATTGTGGTTTTGATTTGCATTTTCCTGATTATGGGTGATGTTAAGAATCTTTCCATTTATCTATTGGCCATCTGTGTGTCTTCTTTGGAGAAATGTCTGTTCATGTCTTTGCCCATTTTTTAAGTGGATTATTTGATTTTTGGGTGTTGAGCTTGATAAGTTCTTTTATATTTTGGATACTAACCCTTTATCAGATATGTCATTTGGCAAATATTCTTCATTCAGTAGGCTGTTTTTTAGTTTTGTTGATTATTTCTTTTGCTATGCAGAAGTTTTTTATTTTGATGTAGTACCAATAGTTTATTTTTGCTTTTGTTTTCCTTGCCTCAGGGGACATATCTAGAAAAATGTTGCTATGACCATTGTGAGAAGAATTACTGCTTGTGCTCTCTTCTAGGATTTTTGTGGTTTCAAGTCTTACATTTATGTCTTTAATCCATTTTGAGTTTATTTTTTGTGAACGAAAGTGGTCCAGTTTCATTCTTTTGCATGTAGCTGTCCAGTTTTCCCAATGCCATTTGTTGAAAAAATGGTCTTTTCCCCTCTGTATATTCTTGACTCTTTTGTTGAAGATTAATTAAACATATAATGGTGGGTTATTTCTGGGTTCTTTATTTTGTTCCATTAATCTATGTGTCTACTTTTATGCCAGTACTATATTGTTTTGATTACTACAGCTTTGTAGTATATTTGAAATCTGGGATTGTGAAACCCCCAACTTTGCTCTTTTTAAAATTGCTTTGGCTATTTGAGGTCTTTTGTGATTCCATACAAATGTTAGGATTATTTGTTCCAGTTCTGTGAAAAATGCTATTGATATTTTAACAGGGATTGCATTAAATGTGTAGATTGCTTTGGGCAGTATAGACATTTTAACAATATTTGTTCTTTCAATCCATGAGCATGGACTGTCTTTCCATTTGTTTGTGTCATCTTTAATTTCTTTTATCAATGTTTTATAGTTTTCAGAGTACAGGTCTTTCACCTCTTCATTGAAAGGACAGTCTTTTTAATGAATAGCATTGTGAAAACTGAATATCCACAGGCAAAAGAATGAAGTGGGACTCTTACCTTATACCTTATACAAAATTAACTCAAAATAGATTGAAGACTTATATTTAAGAGCTAAGCCTACAAAATTCTTAGAAAAATACATAGGGGAAAATCTTTATGGCACTACAATTGGCAATTATTACTTGTATATGACAATGAAAGCACAGGTAACAAGAAAAAAATAGATAAATTGGACATCAAAATTGAAAACATTATAAATCAAAGAACACTATCAAGAGAATGAAAAGACAATTGAAGAATGCCAAAAGATATTTGCAGACCATATATCTAATAAGAGATTATTATCCAGAAAATGTAAAGAACTTCTACAACTCAACAACAAAAAAACAATCTAATCAAAAGTGGCCAAAAAACTTAAATAGTCATTTCTCCAAATAAGATATACAAATTTCCAATAAGCACCTAAAAAGTTCAGTGCATCAAATCAAATTAGGGACATCAAATCAAAACCACAATGAGATACCACTTCACATCCATTAGAATTGCTGTTATTAAACAAAAAACAGAAAATGACAAAAGTTGGCGAGGATGTGGAGAAATTGGAGCTCTTTTGCACTGCTGTTGGGAATGTAAAATAGTACAGCTACCATGGAAAACAGTTTGGTGTTTCCTCAAAAAAGTTTAGCATAGAAATCACTGTATGATCCAGCAATCCCATTTCTAGGTGTGTGTCCAAAAGAACTGGAAAGAGGAACTTGAACAGATACTTGTACATCCATGTTCATAGCAGCACAATAGAAGCCATCCACATGTCCATCAACAGATGAATGGATGAACAAAATGGGGTTTGCACATACAATAGAATACCAATCAGCCTTTAAAAGGAATGAAATTTTGATACTTGCTATAACAAGGATGAACCTTGAAAACATGCAAAGTAAAGTAAACATAGTCACAAAAGGGCAAATATTGCATCATTCCATTTATAGAGGGTGTCTAGAACAGAGACAGAGACAGGGAGTAGAATAGAGGCTACTAGAGGCTGGGGTAAGGGATAAATTAAAGGTTATTTTTTAATAGTTATGGAGTTTCTCTTTGGGATGAACGAAGAGTGGAAATGGATGGTGGTGATGGCTGCACAACGTTGTGACTGTACTTAATGCCACTGAATTGAATACTTAAAAATCATAAATTAAAATGGTAAATTGTATGTTATGTAAATGTTATCAGAATAAAAACAAATTTGCGGGGGGGGGGGATGCCTGGGTGGCGCAGTCATTAAGCGTCTGCCTTCGGCTCAGGTCATGATCCCAGGGTCCTGGGATCGAGCCCCACATTGGGCTCCCTGCTCCGTGGGAAGCCTGCTTCTCCCTCTCCCACTCCCCCTGCTTGTGTTCCCTCTCTTGCTGTGTCTCTCTCTGTCAAATAAATAAAATAAAATCTTTAAAAAAAACCAAAAACAACAAAAACAACAACAAAAAACAAATTAGGGGCACATTTTTTTGTCCTCACAAAGATTATAATCTGTAAGATATTAAATAGACATTAAATGTTAATTATTTGTTATTACATTATATAAAATACATATGTAATATGATATAATATATGTTATGGAGAAAAATATTATACACAATGGAAAATATTGCAAAAAACACACCTGTGCTTACTATCGGGTATCAGGGATTTATCCTAGCTGATATCAAGTTATCAGTGTATTAATAACAATTTTACTGGTACTTTACTAACAAGAAACAAAATAAACAATTTAAAAAAAATATTTTTTCTCATCCAGATTGCTCTTTCCACAGAGTTTTGAGAGTAGGATTCCAAGAGGGAAAGGATAATATTTTATTCATCTCTGTATTTTAAGCACCTAGCACATAATAGCCATTTACATAGAAAAAACAAAAAATAAAAGACCATGCACAGATGGATACAAATTACATTTGTAAATACAGATCTACAAACACACACACACACACACACACACACACACACACTTTCTCACACACACGTTGAGATAATCTTTGGATAATTGCTACAAAAAACTGAAAAATCTATGGTATTTTTCAACCACAGGAGAAAAAATCTTTTGATATTTTTTTCTCATCTATGAGATAAATACCCCAAAGTTGGCACAGTTTATAAAGCATTGATTTCAAAAATATATACTGAGTTTTCAGCACAACTAAGTGCTGATTTTTCATGTCTGCTCTAATATGAGATGGAATGATTCTTGGTGCATTTAAAAGAAGGCAAAGACATATACATGTTAATTGGTCTACTCTTATTGCCATCCTTTACCTTAATAAACTAATTTTTTCTTCCCAAAAGGAGCACTGCAGATTTTACTAATATCTCACTCAACTTCAACCTCTCTTTCCTGGGACTTGGTTAGTGGATGAAAGGCAACACTTTACTTAGCCCCTGCTCAACCCATGTCATCTTTCTCTTTTCCCTGACACCTCACCTCAGTCCCTGCAGTTTTCATTTTCTAGTAACTCCAGATTTCCAATCTTTTAGATGGCTGGTGTATACCCAACCGTTGGTGTCTAACCAAGATGTAGTTCAACTACCACAGTGATATATGACTTCAATACCCTAAATTAAGCATGAGTCTTGGTGCAGAATAACATACCAACAGACCTGGAAAATTTAGTGTACTGCTAAATTATTTCTTTACAAACTTAGGTATTGAAACCATAAAGCTCAACAGATTAAAATTTTCTGTTCTTTTCTGTATCTTCAGGGTTATACTTGACCTTCTAAGTTGTTAATTAACCAATAATTTTATTGAAGTGGAAATAATCATAATAGACCATACCTTCAGAAAATGAATGTAATTTATTTTAACATTCAACTTAATGTTCCATTTTTCTTTAGTGTTTGAATTATTGTCAGTGAATAAACAAATCCTACACCGTGTGAACATCATTTATTGCCAAGAAACAGATGTTGGAAAAGGTTAATGAATTCCTAATGGAATAACAAATAATAACTGAAAATGAGTTGTTTTACAGCAGAGAGTTATCAAGTCTACCTCATAGATGTCAGTATATAGTATAGCACTAACCAGTGGCAAGAACAAAGTAGATGTTTAATAATGATGCTGAATTCAAATAAATATTCTTAGTATTCAGTAATAATGATAAATATAAATTAATTGCTGTGAATAATTGGCAAAGCTTTTCCTCTTCACAGGAACAAATGATGGATATTTGAACATTTTTAAGATTGTAGAAAAGTCTTTTTGTTTGTTTAGTTACATTTGCCTCGAGGCTTTTGAATATAGGAGACTTTATTTTACTTTTAATAGGGACATTGTCTTACAATTTGTATAATGGATTAAAGTTTTTAAGCATCATAAGAAAGCTCCTATTTATAATTAAAAACAATTTTGACAAATGATTCAAAAAGCATCTATGGATCTGAAAAGAACAAATGCAACTTCTTTAGCTGATCATGTTAGCTTGAGTTTATATTTGTGATTTGCCTTGACTGGTTTCATTTCCATAGATGACTTCTCTCATTTAGTAAATCCCATGAGAGAGGTAAAGAATGTAATTGGCAGTTCACTTAAGCACTCATATTTCTAATTTTTATTCACACTTGGGTTAAAAAATAAAAACCTAAGTTGAAAATAATTATTTTTCCCTATTTATTACTTGGAAAAATTTTAGTCATTGTTTATTGTAATAACGTTATTTTTAGACAGTGATACTAGATGATTTCTGAATTAGAGTATTTAATAAAGTAGTGAAATAATAAATTTAATTTATATAATATTTCTGAAATATTGGGCATTATAAAAGATTTAAAAATAAATGACACTATGAATGACCAAACAGTTTCCAGATTTGACTGGTTATAAGATCAGAGACAAGTATTATAAGAGAAGACCACCACCAAAAGTGCTATTAGAAATGTGTAAGTAAATTATTGTGATGGGAGAATTAGATGGTGGAACCACAATCTGCTGGGCACTGCAATCAAGACTTCTGGAGGAGGATAAGGGACAGGCCAGACAAATGAGTTAGGAGTAGCCTATAAACTAGAGGGCCTATAAAATAGAGGGCTTCACCATTGTGTCTTCATGGGAGAGAGCTGACCCTAAAACTTTAAGAATTTAGAACTTTGAAGCTATGGGAAGTTGTGCAAATTGTCTGAGCCCCTCTGAACATCAAATTCCTCATTTATAAAATTAGGAAATAACACCTAACTTGCAAGTTTGCTGAATATTACGTGAGATTATGAATGTGAACATGGGTATAGTTTTTGACCTAAGCAAGAAACTCAGTAAATGGTCATTGTAGTAGAAGTTCTTGTGGAAATATCTGAAAAACATGCTAATCATTTCTCTTAATGTGAGAGTGAAACCACTACATTCTTTTTTGTGGTTGTTGTTCAGAGTAACAAATATTTTGAAAGATATGCTTTGAAGATTTTATTTATTTATTTTAGAAAGAGAGAGAGAGGGAGAAACAGAGAAGCAGACTCTCTGCTGAGCAGGAAGCCTGATATGGGGCTCAATCCCAGGACCCAGAGATCATGACCTGAGCTGAAGGCAGTTGCTTAACCGACTGAGCCACCCAGGATCCCCAAAAGATAATAACTTTTAAACATAATAATATAATTGATTATAGATAGAAATGATGATATGTAAAATATCTTGAAATTGGTAGGTGCAAATGGAATGATGACTAAGTTCAACTGATATTAATCCAGAAAGGCTTCTTAAAGAAACTTATTCTCAAGGAGTTTCTTGAAGGGTGGTGTTGTGATTTAGTTAAATTTAGATTACATGTAGTTAAAGCAGAGAAAATTGTATTAGTGAATTAACACAAGGAAGCATGTCCAGATTTTTTAAGAAGAATGGCACATGAGAGTTAGGGTATAAAGTAATCTCCAGGCCCTTTTACCATAATTTCCTCATTTAGTCACAGAAACCTATTCTTCAAATTAGTGATTCCTTGTTACTCATTTTAGAAAATTTCTACCAAGACACTCCTTGATATGCTGTTCATCTTGGCTAGGGTTCTAGCAATTCATCTTTATGATTTCAGAACAGTTTGTGCTTTTGTTTCGAATCAATGTCGACTGGTTTAGGTATATCTGACCCTAAATTCCATGCTCTGTCATATTTTCGTTACTAGTTCAATAAACAAGATATATGGGCCAAGCATGAACTGTTCATGGCATTGTATTTTATATTTATTTGTTGAATTTTTTGTCTCCCACCTTTGACTATAAGATCCATGAGGTAGTCTATCTTTATTTAATTTAATTTAATTTAATTTTATTATGTTATGTTAATCACCATACAGTACATCATTAGTTTTTGATGTAGTGTTCCATGATTCATTGTTTGCATATAACACCCAGTGCTCCATTCAGTACGTGCCCTCTTTAATACCCATCACCAGGCAAACCCATCCCCCCTCCCCCCTCCACTCTAGAACCCTCAGTTTGTTTCTTTTTTTTTTTTTTTTTTTTTTAAAGATTTTATTTATTTGACAGAGAGGCACAGCGAGAGAGAGGGAACACAAGCAGGGGGAGTGGGAGAGGGAGAAGCAGGCCTCCCGCGGAGCAGGGAGCCCGATGCGGGGCTCGATCCCAGGACCCCGGGATCATGACCTGAGCCGAAGGCAGACGCTTAACGACTGAGCCACCCAGGTGCCCCAAGAACCCTCAGTTTGTTTCTCAGAGTCCAGTCTCTTATGGTTCGTCTCCCCCTCTGATTTCCCCCCCTTCATTTTTCCCTTCCTGCTATCTTCTTCTTCTTCTTCTTTTTTTTTTTTAACATATAACGTATTATTTGTTTCAGAGGTACAGGTCTGTGATTCAACAGTCTTGCACAATTCACAGCACTCACCATAGCACCTACCCTCTCCAGTGTCTATCACACAGCCACCCCATCCCTCCCACACCACACCATGCCAGCAACTCTCAGTTTGTTTCCTGAGATTAAAAATTCCTCATATCAGTAAGATGATATGATACATGTCTTTCTCTGATTGACTTATTTCGCTCAGTATAATACCCTCCAGTTCCATCCACATCATTGCAAATGGCAACATTTCAGACCTTTTGATGGCTGCATAATATTCCATTATATATATATATATACCACATATTCTTTACCCATTCATCTGTCGATGGACATCTTGGCTCTTTCCATAGTTTGGCTATTGTGGACACTGCTACTATAAACATCAGGGTGCACATACCCCTTCGGGTCCCTACATTTGTATCTTTGGGGTAAATACCCAGTAGTGCAATTGATGGGTCATAGGGTAGCTCTATTTTCAACTTTTTGAGGAACCTCCATACTGTTTTCCAGAGTGGCTTCACCAGCTTGCATTCCCACCAACAGTGTAGGAAGGTTCCCCTTTCTCTGCATCCCCGCCAGCATCTGTCATTTCCTGACTTAATTTTAGCCATTCTAACTGGTGTGAGGTGGTATCTCATTGAGGTTTTGATTTGGAGTTCCCTGATGCCGAGCGATATTGAATACTTTTTCATGTGTCTGTTGGCCATTTGGATGTCTTCTTTGGAAAAATGTCTGTTCATGTCTTCTGCCCATTTCTTGATTGGATTCTTTGTTCTTTGGGTGTTGAGTCTGATAAGTTCTTTATAGATTTTGGATACTAGCTCTTTATCTGATATGTCATTTGCAAATATCTTCTCCCATTCTGTCGGTTGTCTTTTGGTTTTGTTGACTGTTTCTTTTGCTGTGCAAAAGCTTTTTATCTTGATGAAGTCCCAATAGTTCATTTTTGCTCTTGCTTCCCTTGCCTTTGGTGATGTTTCTAGGAAGAAATTGCTGCGGCTGAGGTCGAAGAGGTTGCTGCCTGTGTTCTCCTTTAGGATTTTGATGGACTCCTGTCTCACATTTAGGCCTTTCAACCATTTGGAGTCTATTTTGGTGTGTGGTGTAAGGAAATGGTCCAGTTTCATTCTTCTGCACGTGGCTGTCCAATTTTCCCAACACCATTTGTTGAAGAGACTGTCTTTTTTCCACTGGACATTCTTTCCTGCTTTGTCAAAGATTAGTTGACCATAGAGTTGAGGGTCCATTTCTGGGCTCTCTATTCTGTTCCATTGATCTATGTGTCTGTTTTTGTGCCAGTACCATACTGTCTTGATGATGACAGCTTTGTAATAGAGCTGGAAGTCCGGAATTGTGATGCCGCCACCTTTGCTTTTCTTTTTCAACATTCCTCTGGCTATGCGGGGTCTTTTCTGGTTCCATACAAATTTTAGGATTATTTGTTCCATTTCTTTGAAAAAAGTGGATGGTATTTTGATGGGGATTGCATTGAATGTGTAGATTGCTCTAGGTAGCATTGACATCTTCACAATATTTGTTCTTCCAATCCATGAGCATGGAACGTTTTTCCATTTCTTTGTGTCTTCCTCAATTTCTTTCATGAGTATTTTATAGTTTTCTGAGAACCAAAAGATTGGGATCATTCCCTGCATATTTTCAGACCACAATGCTTTGAAACTAGAACTCAATTACCAAAGGAAAGTTGGAAAGAACTCAAATACATGGAGGCTAAAGAACATCCTACTAAAGAATGAATGGGTCAACCAGGAAATTAAAGAAGAATTAAAAAAATTCATGGAAATCAATGAAAATGAAAACACAGCTGTTCAAAATCTTTGAGATGCAGCAAAGGCAGTCCTAAGAGGAAAGTATATAACAATACAAGCCTTTCTCAAGAAACAAGAAAGGTCTCAAGTACACAACCTAACCCTACATCTAAAGGAGCTGGAGAAAGGAGAGCAAATAAAGCCTAAACCCAGCAGGAGAAGAGAAATAATAAAGATCAGAGCAGAAATCAACGAAATAGAAACCAAAAGAACAGTAGAACAGATCAACGAAACTAGGAGCTGGTTCTTTGAAAGAATTAACAAATTAATAAACCCCTGGCCAGACTCATCAAAAAGAAAAGAGAAATGACCCAAATCAACAAAATCATGAATGAAAGAGGAGAGATCACAACCAACACCAAAGAAATACAAACAATTATAAGAACATATTATGAGCAACTATATGCCAAAAATTAGATAATCTGGAAGAAATGGATGCATTCCTAGAGGTGTATCAACTACCAAAACTGAACCAGGAAGAAATAGAAAACCTGAACAGACCTATAACCACTAAGGAAATTGAAGCAGTCATCAAAAATGTCCCAAAAAACAAAAGCCCAGGGCCAGATGGCTTCCCAGGGGATTTCTACCAAACATTTAAGGAAGAATTAATACCTATTCTTCTGAAACTGTTCCAAAAAATAGAAATGGAAGGAAAACTTCCAAACTCGTTTTATGAGGCCACCATTACCTTGATCCCAAAACCAGACAAAGACCCCATCAAAAAGGATAATTACAGACCAATATCCTTGATGAACATGGATGTGAAAATTCTCACCAAAATACTAGCCAATAGGATCCAACAGTACATTAAAAGGATTATTCACCATGACCAAGTGGGATCTATCCCTGGGCTGCAAGGTTGGTTCAACATCCACAAATCAATCAATGTGATACAATACATTATTAAAAGAAAGAACAAGAACCATATGATCCTCTCAATAGATGCAGAAAAAGCGTTTGACAAAGTACAGCATCCTTTCTTGATCAAAACTCTTCAGAGTATAGGGATAAAGGGTACATACCTTAATATCATAAAAGCCATCTATGAAAAACTCACAGTGAATAGCATTCTCAATGGGGAGAAACTGAGAACTGATCCTAAGGTCAGGAACACAGCAGGGATGTCCACTATCACCACTGCTATTCAACATAGTATTAGAAGTCCTAGCCACAGCAATCAGACAACAAAAAGAAATCAAAGGCATCCAAATCGGCAAAGAAGAAGTCAAACTCTCACTCTTTGCATATGATATGATACTTTATGTGGAAAACCCAAAAGACTCCACCCCAAAACTGCTAGAACTCATACAGGAATTCAGTCAAATGGCAGGATATAAAATGAATGCACAGAAATCAGTGGCATTCCTATACACCAACAACAAGACAGAAGAAAGAGAAATTAAGGAGCTGATCCCATTTACAAGTGCACCCAAAACCATAAGATACCTAGGAATAAATTTAACCAAAGAGGCATGAGGTAGTCTATCTTGATCCTTACCAATAGGTCTAACACATGTTAGATTTCTGTAAATATTTAACAAAAAATTACTGAGGATACAATTTGCTTTGGAAAACTGTCTTAAACTTGAGAAACACTTTCAAGATAGCAGGGTGAGGACCTACCCAAATCCATTCCTCCCCAAATTGTTCCTCCATAAAAGTAATGTGAACACTGACAAAAATTGCCAAAATCAACTTTTTCAGGACTCCGGAAATTTATGAAAGACTTGCAACAATCCAAAGAGCATTTAATTAAGAAAAATGGCAGAATCTTTGTAAGAACTGTGAGCTTTGTGGTATTTTTCACCTCTTGCCCTGTTACTGCCATTTCTGCCCCCGCCCCCACTCTATAGTATTCCTGAAAACACAACCTTGCAACTGAGGTAGCTATGAAAATGAGCAACCTAATAGGCACTGGAGGGGAAGAAAATGTTTGGAGTTCCTTAGAAAGCCTCACCCCAGAGAATGGTCACTGTCTGATGAATCTGGCCACTCATTGTAAAGTTCAGTTCTCAAGGCTTATCTTTATTTGACCTGACTCTGAGTTTGTGCACACAACCTTATCCACAAGATGTGACAATTACATAACATCACAGCTGCCTGAGGTGACAATCAGAGTTGGGGCTAATAAGTTCACTGAATAAACTTAAAATGAATAATTGGGGAATGAGATGATCATAGGGGGCCTTGATAAGCTCTAGCACATTCCTGGGAATCTAGAAGGCCATGTGCAGGTGCAAGACTGTGCATGGCCAAGAAACACATGAAAGGACTCTAATCAATCACCCCTGGATGACCTAGAGGTTATGTACAAATAGGAAGTGAAGGCTAATAGAAAGTTGTATGTGCTGGAGCATTGAAGGTTTGCCCCAAAACCCATATTGAGCCCCTTGGCAAAGGATGAGAGCCTTTCTGGTCCAAAGCATTTAAGGGAATCTGTCCAGTCATTTGCTGGCTGCTATGCAATCAAGCAGAGACATCAGTTGCTGCACACAAAAAAGAATACAGATTATACAGAATCAGTCTAGGAAAATCACTATAAAAAACCAATAACAATAATGACAACATCACAAATAGCAAGCAAATAAAATTTTTAAATGCTAGAGGGACTCGGCAGAGATTTGCACAATGAATAAAAAATATGATCCAATGATATGCTATGTACAGGAGACAGAGTTCAGATTAAAAAACACACATTGAAAGTAAAAGGATGGAGGGGCACCTGGGTGGCTCAGTTGGTTAAGTGTCTGCCTTCAGCTCAGGTCATGATCCCAGGGTCCTGGGATCGAGCCCCACATCAGGCTCCCTGCTTGGCGGGAAGCCTGCTTTTCCCTCTCCAACTCCCCTTGCTTGTGTTCCCTCTCTCACTGTGTCTCTCTCTGTCAAATAAATAAATAAAATCTTAAGGGAAAAAAAAAAGAAAGTAAAAGGATGAAAAGATAAGCCATGCAAACAGGAACACCAAAAGAGCTGGAGTGACTATACTAATAGACAAAATAGACTTGAAGACTAAAATTGTTACTGGAGGCAAAGAAAGACATTTTATAATGTTAGCAGGGAAAGTCCATTAGGAATACATTAGTAAGAATTACTAACATATAAACTTAAAAAAAGCCCCCCCCGTTAAGAAAAGCTGTCAGAATCATAGAGAGAAATAGAAAATGCATCAATAATAGTGGAGACTTTAACACCCTACTTTAAATAATGGATAAAAGTACTATGCAGATCAACAAGAAAATAGAAGATCTGAAAATGTTTTAAAGCAATTAGATCTAACAGATTATCTATAGAACAATTCACCCAACCACAGCAGAATACATATGCTCCCTAACTGCACATGAAACATTCTACAAGATAACACGTTAGGCCATTAAAAAAAGACTCAGTACATTTAAAGTAGAGAAATTTTACAAAGTCTGTTCTCTGACCACAATGGAATAAACTTAGAAGTTAGTAATGGAAGGAAATTTGGGAAATTCACAAATATGTAGAAATTAAACAATTTCTGCTAAATAACCAATGGACAAATAAGGAGTCACAAGGAAATGTAGAAAATACTTGGGGATAAATGATATTGAAAAATAACATACCAAAATGAATGGGGTTGCCGCAAGCAGTGCTCGGGGGAGGGGGGCACTTATGGCTGTCAGTATGTGTATTAAACAAGAGAAAATATGTTAAATCAACCCAACCTTGAAATTAGAAAGTGAAGAGGAATCTATATGTAAAGGAAGCAAAAGGGAGGAAGTAATAAAGATTAGAGAACAAATATGAGAAATCGAGGATAGAAAAACAATAGAAAAAATCAACAAAAATACAAAGTGTTTTGCTGAAAAGAGAAAACAATTGACAAACCCTATTATCTATAAATGATGTTAGTTCTAACTGCTTTAAAGCATTTTCAAGATTTACCAAGAAAAAGAGAAAAGACACAAATTACAAAAGTCAAGAATCAGAAATACACAGGATTATAAAGGAATATTACAAACAATTGATGCCAACAAATTAGATAACTTAGATGAAATAGAATAATTTCTAGAAACTCAGAAACTACCAAAACTGACATCAGAATAAATAGAGTATCTGAATAACAAGAGATTAAATTAGTAATTTAAAACCTTTCCACAAAGGAACACATAGACTCAGTGTGGCTTTCCTGGTTTATTACGCCAAATATTTGAAGAATGAGTACCAATAACTCACAAAAATTAGAGGAAGGAAGACTTCTCAACTCATTCTATGTGGCCAGTATTTTCCTGATACCAAAGCTAGACAAAGATATCACAAGAAAACTACTGCCTAATATAACTATGAATCTAAATTAAAAAATCCTCAAAATGTCCTAATTCAAGTTAAATTCCCAATAGAAATATGGAAAGTCTTTTTACCAATGAATTCACTGCTGTTCTGCAGCAGTAAACTAGACATAATTTACAATTTACTGAATCCCCGGGCTTTGAAATAATTTACTTATTTTTAAAAATGTAGAATATTTTCACTATTTCAAAACTTATGTATAGAATAAGATAATGTTTATATATCAGACCTCAATTATCCAGCATTTAAATTTGCATGAAATGTGAATGCTCTGAAAGTTTTTTTCCCTAATATAAAGAAACTATTCATTTCCAAATCTTATTAATGTCGATAATCTATATGAATATTAATTATACATTGTGCAGCAAAATAACAATAGCTGTTTATGGTGAGTATGTGTGAGTGTCCTTCTGCACTTTAGAAACATATGTTAAGAATTCAGTGGTATTTTTTCATCACGTGCTTATGTAGTTCTCTTTAGCTTCCTATTCAAACTCTGACTATTTATGTCTGATCAGAGATTTCTTTGCATAGATGCTATTAGGGAAAGTACAAAATTATTAGTGTCTATCTGAAATTACTCAAAGTTCAGACCTGAAGATACAGTGTCGTTATCAACTCTGTTTCTATTACTTTGCCCAAAAGTTTCTATTAATGTATCCATTTGCTACCAAATAGTTCTGTACAAATGCTGAAAGCTATGACAGGTTATCTGACTTTCCTCTTAAGATGTTTCAAGACAAAACTTTGAGAATGCCTCATTCCAGACGTTGTACATTTGAGGAGAGAGGCTGAGGAAAGACTGGAAAGAGGATAGGAAATAAAGGATAGAAAATATAAAGACACCTTTATGTTTTTTAGCAAACAAATAAAACATCCATGGTTAAATGTAACTCTTAGGCTTTGAATGTAGAAAGCCAGTAAAAATATAGGTTCCGCTTTAACAATGAACAAACCTGGACGGACTACAAAATCCCAGGTTTGTTCTTCTGTTGAGCCCATCAGAGCACTGTGGTCTCCAGGCCACCAAGTAAGCAAGTGATGAGAACTCCAGAGCAGGTTAGTTCTTTCCCTAACTGTGTGGACCACCTGGGCTCTGGCCATGCTTGGAGGAAGGGGTGGTGCTATCCAAGAGGGTTAAGAAGAAAAGCAGCTGAGATGCTGACTAGTTATTAGAGGCCAGGGTGGGCCAGAGGGTCTACAGGAGGAGGGTTCACACTGCCTCATCAGTTCTTTTCCCCGGAAAGGAGGGCCATGATACTTGTACCTAAGACTTGTTCCTTCATGCTTTATTAGTTGTATTATTTATGCACTGGCAGAATATAGAGCATCTCTACCTTACTCTATAAAGTTCTGTCACAGTGGGAAATTAACTTGAGTATACAATCACTTCCGATACAAGAAGCCTCCAACCTCACCATGAACCTTGTACTGAATAATGCAAAAACAGTTGGCCCTTGGAGGATGGGCAAGAGACTAGAGAGAGACACCCCCTGTGGCCCCCCAGCCCTTTCTGAGGAATCTAGTAGGGGGCCAGTGGCATTGGCAACAAAGAGATAACAGGAATCCTAAAATAAATGTGGGACAAGAGTATTAACAAACAAGACAAAGTATATATAATAAGTATGGAAGTAGTTTTTGAGCCTTGTTAAATATAAAGTAAATAGAGCATATGTGCTTTGAACATAGATAAGAAGGAATGAAAGGATCAAGTAATGGCCTGGTATTCATGAGGTATCGAATATTCATGCCTTAAGCTAGCCACCTGTTGGGCAGACCCACTGTGGGCCAGCATAGCCTCTGCTGAGATAGGTATGATAGATAGGAATGAACCACTGCTCAGCAGCTTTGAGGCAAGCTACAAGTATTGACCAGATATCATTGCCCCTGTTGGCTGGTCTTCAACTCCTGCTCTTATAACACACCATCACCAGGAAGGGCCAACAGGACAGACAGAAACATGGCACAACACAGGATTTAGGGAGTGAGGACTTCTCCTCTTTCTTGTACCCTCTCCCAAGTGTGTGAATCCACCAGTGATTTTGCTTTGCTTCTCACTGCATGTGTTAAATTGATTAAATAAACATGGGATTCAAGTGATTTAATTTTAGCTGTAATCTTTTCTCTTCTGCCGTCATGTGTTATGTCACTTGGTTGTGTATCGGAAGTGATTGTATACTCAAGTTAATTTCCCACTGTGACAGAGCTTTATAGAGTAAAGTAGAGATGCTCTATATTCTGCCAGTGCATAAATAATACAACTAATAAAGCATGGAAGAAAGAGACAGGTGATGGAAAGTAGAATAAACCCAAAGTGCCTCATGCATAATAGCTGGGAGCCAAAGGGTATCCTCTACAACTGTCCAATCAAGTAGTAGAATTTCAGCATGTTTAAGAAGACAAAAGTAAATTCTGAGAAAACTAATGCTATTAAATTGGGTGGGAGGAAAGAGATGGCCAGGTAATTTTCTAGTTGCTCTTAATAAAGAATAGATACATTCTACTCAATGAAAAGGGGAACTAAGACTATAAATTCTAACTATAAAAGATACTATAAGAACAAAATAATACAAAACTTTGAGGTAGAGCTAAAAATAACCAAAACAAAGAAAACACCTTACATAATGAAAGCCCTTTAAAACATGCATATATGCATGACAGAGGCAAGACCAAACATATCAGTCATATCAATACATTTAAGTGGGTTTAATTTATCTATAAAAATAAACGTATGGGGGCAGAGCAAGATGGCGGAGGAGTAGGAGACCTGGATTTCCTCTCGTCTCAGGAATTCAGCTGGATAGGGATCAAACCATTCTGAACACCTACAAACTCAACAGGAGATCAAAGAAAAGAATAGCAACAACTCTCTGAACAGAAAAGCGACCACTTTCTGGAAGGTAGGACGTGAGGAGAAGTGAATCTGAGGCGATATTCGGGAGGATAGATGGAAGTGGAGGGGGCCTCTGTCGGCCGCTTCTGGCAAGTGATAGAGCCGTGGAGCACAAAATCGGAACTTTTAGAAGTCTGCTCCGCTGAGGGACGTCGCTCCGGTGGCTAAGCGGGGGGTGGAACCCTCATGGGACAGTGTGGTCTCAGGATCCTTGGGGTCACAGAAAGACCGGGGGTGCCTGAGTGTGGCAGAGCTCCCAGGTATCGGAGCGGGGAAGCGGGCTGCAGAGACGGAGCCAAGGCGCGGGCTCTCAGCTCGGGATTGCCATAAACTGTGATCCACGGCACTGTTGGGCCACTGCTCCTGCAGCAGGGACCCAACAAGCTGCAGATCCGGGGAGACTCCCCTTCGTCCCCTGGGAGGAGCGGTGCAGGAGCGCACTGCAGGGATCTGCTGGGTTTGGAGACTCCACAAGGGATCGGGGGCCAGAGATAGAGACGCTCGGTCACAGGCCGGGTGAGCACAGAGTGCGGCCGGAGACCGGGGAGTTGGGAGTGACTGACTGCTTTTCTCTGGTGGCCCTGAGTTCTCGGCTCCTCCGGGGCAGAGATTGGGAGGCCGCCATTTTCACTATCCACCTCCAAAGCTGTAGGGAAAGCTTACAGGGAACAAAATCTCCCGAGAGCAAACCCCAGCAGATTACTTAGCCCGGACTGGGCAAGGGCAGGGCAATTCTGCCTCCGGCAAAGACATTTGGGAACCACGGCAACAGGCCTCTCCCCCAGAAGATCAGGGTGAACAGCCAGCCAAGACCAAGTTTACCGATCAATGAGAACCGCAGAACTCCAGCGCTAGGGGAATACTGCACATAGAATCCATGGCTTTTTTACCATGATTCTTTAGTCTTTCAAAGTTAATTTTTTTTAACTGTCTTTTTTTTCTTTGATTTTTCTTTTTCCCTTTTTCAACCAACATCTTATCAATCCCTTTTTTAAAAAACATTTTTATTTTTCATTTTTAGAGTCATATTCTATCTGTTCATAGTAGTTAGCTATATTTTTGGCATATATATATAAGTTGTTCTCTCTTTAAAATTTTGAGATAGTTTCTTCTAACAGATCAAAATATACCCTAAATCTCTAGTGTAAGGTTTTTTTCTACTCCCCTGCCTGATCACATTCTCTCCTTTTTTTTTCTTTTTTTAAAAATCCTCCTCTTTCTTTTTTCAAACAACTTCTTATCAATTCCTTCTATAAAATTTTTTATAATTTTCATCTTTACAGTCATAGTCCATCCCTTCATCATATCAACCCTTATTTTTGTACATATATAAGTTTTTCTTTCTTTAAAATTTTGGGAGGCACTTTCTTCTAACAGACCAAAATACACCCAAAAGCTACTGTGGGGCACTGATCTATGTACCAGCCTGATCATATTTGATCATATTCTGTTTTCTTTTGTTTTGTTCTGTTTTTATTTGTTTTTATCTTTATCTTTCTCTTTTTTTTTCTTTTTCTTTTTTCTCTCTTTCCCTTTTTTTTCCCCCTGCTTCAGGTCTTTTCTGATTTGTTTAAAGTATATTTTCTGGGGACGTTGTTACCCTGTTAGCATTTTGTTCTCTCATTCATCTATTCTCCTCTGGACAAAATGACAAGATGGAAAAAATCACCTCAACAAAAAGAACAAGAGGTAGTACCGACTGCCAGGGACCTACTCAATATGGACATTAGTACGATGTCAGATCTAGAGTTCAGAATCCTCACTTTAAAGATACTAGCTGGGCTTGAAAAAAGCATGGATGTTATTAGAGAAACCCTTTCTGGAGAACTAAAAGAACTAAAATCTAACCAAGTCGAAATCAAAAAGGCTATTAATGAGGTGCAATCAAATATGGGGGCGCTAACTGCTAGGATAAATGAGGCAGAAGAGAGAATCAGTGAGATAGAAGACCAAATGATGGAAAATAAAGAAGCTGAGAAAAAGAGAGAGAAACAACTACTGGATCACGAGGGCAGAATTTGAGAGATAAGCGAAACCATAAGATGAAACAACATTAGAATAATTGGGATTCCCAGAAGAAGAAGAAAGAGAGAGAAGGGCAGAAGGTGTATTGGAGCAAATTATAGCAGAGAACTTCCCTAATTTGGGGAAGGAAACAGGCATCAAAATCCAGGAAGCACAGAGAACCCCTCTCAAAATCAATGAAAATAGGTCAACACCCCGACATCTAATAGTAACGTATGAGTCTCAGAGACAAAGAGAAAATTCAGAAAGCAGCTCGGGAGCAGAGATCTGTAACCTACAATGGTAGAAACATTAGATTGGCAACAGACCTATCCACAGAGACCTGGCAGGCCAGAAAGGACTGGCAGGATATATTCAGAGCACTAAATGAGAAAAATATGCAGCCAAGAATACTATATCCAGCTAGGCTGTCATTGAAAATAGAAGGAGAGATAAAAAGCTTGCAGGACAAACAAAAACTAAAGGAATTTGCAAACACGAAACCAGCCCTACAAGAAATATTGAAAGGGGTCCTCTAAGCAAAGAGAGAGCCTAAAAGCAACAGAGACCAGAAAGGAACACAGATAATATACAGTAACAGTCACCTTACAGATAATACAATGGCACTAAATTCCTATCTTTCAATAGTTACCCTGAATGTAAATGGGCTAAATGCCCCAATCAAAAGACACAGGCTATCAGATTGGATTAAAAAACAAGACCCATCAATATGCTGTCTGCAAGAGACTCATTTTAGACCCAAAGACACCCCCAGATTGAAAGTGAGGGGGTGGAAAACCATTTACCATGCTAATGGACACCAAAAGAAAGCTGGGTGGCAATCCTTATATCAGACAAATTAGATTTTAAACCAAAGACTGTAATAACAGATGAGGAAGGACACTATATCCTACTTAAAGGGTCTATCCAACAAGAAGATCTAACAATAGTAAATATCTATGGCCCTAACATGGGAGCAGCCAATTATATAAGGCAATTAATAACAAAAGCAAAGAAACACATTGACAACAATACAATAATAGTGGGGGACTTTAACACCCCTTCACTGAAATGGACAGATCATCTAAGCAAAAGATCAACAAAGAAATAAAGACTTTAAATGACACACTGGACCAAATGGACTTCACAGACATATTGAGAACATTCCATCCCAAAGCAAAGGAATACACATTCTTCTCTAGTGCCCATGGAACATTCTCCAGAATCGATCACATCCTAGGTCATAAATCAGGTCTCAACCGGTACCAAAAGATTGGGATCATTCCCTGCCTATTTTCAGACCACAATGCTTTGAAACTAGAACTCAATCACAAGAGGAAAGTCGGAAAGAACTTAAATACATGGAGGCTAAAGAACATCCTACTAAAGAATGAATGGGTCAACCAGGAAATTAAAGAAGGATTAAAAAAATTCATTGAAACCAATGAAAATGAAAACACAAGTATTCAAAATCCTTGGGATGCAGCAAAGGCAGTCCTAAGAGGAAAGTATTTAACAATACAAGCCTTCCTCAAGAAACAAGAAAGGTCTCAAGTACACAACCTAACCCTACACCTAAAGGAGCTGGAGAAAGAACAGCAAATAAAGCCTAAACCCAGCAGGAGAAGAGAAATAATAAAGATTAGAAGAAAAACCAATGAAATAGAAACCAAAAGAACAGTAGAACAGATCAACGAAACTAGGAGTTGGTTCTTTGAAAGAATTAACAAGATTGATAAACCCCTGGCCAGACTTATCAAAAAGAAAAGAGAAATGACCCAAATCAACAAAATCACGAATGAACGAGGAGAGATCACAACCAACACCAAAGAAATACAAACAATCTTAAGAACATATTATGAGCAACTCTATGCCAGCAAATTAGATAACCTGGAAGAAATGGATGCATTCCTAG
Source organism: Phoca vitulina (assembly GCF_004348235.1). NCBI lineage: Eukaryota > Metazoa > Chordata > Mammalia > Carnivora > Phocidae > Phoca > Phoca vitulina. Next base: position 76,612,938 of record NW_022589708.1, read on the forward strand.
AGATGTATCAACTACCAAAACTGAACCAGGAAGAAATAGAAAACCTGAACAGACCCATAACCACTAAGGAAATTGAAGCAGTCATCAGAAATCTCCCAATAAACAAAAGCCCAGGGCCAGATGGCTTCCCAGAGGAATTCTACCAAACATTTCAAGAAGAATTAATACCTATTCTTCTGGAACTGTTCCAAAAAATAGAAATGGAAGGAAAACTTCCAAACTCGTTTTATGAAGCCACCATTACCTTGATCCCAAAACCAAAGACCCCATCAAAAAGGAGAATTACAGACCAATATCCCTGATGAACATGGATGCAAAAATTCTCACCAAAATACTAGCCAATAGGATCCAACAGTACATTAAAAGGATTATTCACCACGACCAAGTGGGATTTATCCCTGGGCTGCAAGTTTGGTTCAACATCCGCAAATCAATCAACGTGATACAATACATTAACAAAAGAAAGAACAAGAACCATATGATCCTCTCAATAGATTCAGAAAAAGCATTTGACAAAGTACAGCATCCTTTCTTGATCAAAACTCTTCAGAGTATAGGCATAGAGGGTACATACCTCAATATCGTAAAAGCCATCTATGAAAAACCTACAGCGAATATCATTCTCAATGGGGAAAAACTGAGAGCTTTCCCCCTAAGGTCAGGAACGTGGCAGGGATGTCCACTATCACCACTGCTATTCAACGTAATACTAGAAGTCCTAGCCACATCAATCAGACAACAAAAAGAAATCAAAGGCATCCAAATCAGCAAAGAAGAAGTCAAACTCTCACTCTTTGCATATGATATGATACTTTATGTGGAAAACCCAAAAGACTCCACCCCAAAACTGCTAGAACTCATACGGGAATTCAGTCAAGTGGCAGGATATAAAATCAATGCACAGAAATCAGTGGCATTCCTATACACCAACAACATGACAGAAGAAAGAGAAATGAAGCAGTCGATCCCATTTACAATTGCACCCAAAACCATAAGATACCTAGGAATAAATCTAACCAAAGAGGCAAAGAATCTGTCCTCAGAAAACTATAAAATACTCATGAAAGAAATTGAGGAAGACACAAAGAAATGGAAAAGCGTTCTATGCTCATGGATTGGAAGAGCAAATATTGTGAAGATGTCAATGCTACCTAGAGCAATCTACACATTCAATGCAATCCCCATCAAAATACCATCCACTTTTTTCAAAGAAATGGAACAAATAATCCAAAAATTTGTATGGAACCAGAAAACACCCCAAATAGCCAGAGGAATGTTGAAAAAGAAAAGCAAAGCTGGCAGCATCACAATTCCGGACTTCCAGCTCTATTACAAAGCTGTCATCATCAAGACAGTATGGTACTGGCATAAAAACAGACACATAGATCAATGGAACAGAATAGAGAGCCCAGAAATGGACCCTCAACTCTATGGTCAACTAATCTTTGACAAAGCAGGAAAAAATGTCCAATGGAAAAAAGACAGTCTCTTCAACAAATGGTGTTGGGAAAATTGGACAGCCACATGCAGAAGAATGAAACTGGACCATTTCCTTACACCACACACCAAAGTAGACTCAAAATGGTTGAAAGACCTAAATGTGAGACAGGAGTCCATCAAAATCCTAAAGGAGAACACAGGCAGCAACCTCTTCGACCTTAGCCGCAGCAACTTCTTCCTAGAAACATTGCCAAAGGCAAGGGAAGCAAGGGCAAAAATGAACTACTGGGACTTCATCAAGATAAAAAGCTTTTGCACAGCAAAAGAAACAGTCAACAAAACCAAAAGACAACCAACAGAATGGGAGAAGATATTTGCAAATGACATATCAGATAAAGGGCTAGTATCCAAAATCTATAAAGAACTTATCAAACTCAACACCCAAAGAACCAAGAATCCAATCAAGAAATGGGCAGAAGACATGAACAGACATTTTTCCAAAGAAGACATCCAAATGGCCAACAGACACATGAAAAAGTGCTCAACATCGCTTGGCATCAGGGAAATCCAAATCAAAACCTCAATGAGATACCACCTCACACCAGTCAGAATGGCTAAAATTAACAAGTCAGGAGACGACAGATGTCGGCGGGATGTGGAGAAAGGGGAACCCTCCTACACTGTTGGTGGGAATGCAAGTTGGTGCAGCCACTCTGGAAAACAGTGTGGAGGTTCCTCAAAAAGTTGAAAATAGAGCTACCATATGATCCAGCAATTGCACTACTGGGTATTTACCCCAAAGATACAAATGTAGGGATCCGAAGGCGTATGTGCACCCTAATGTTTATGGCAGCAACGTCCACAATAGCCAAAGTGTGGAAAGAGCCAAGATGTCCATCGACAGATGAATGGATAAAGAAGAAGTGGTATATATATACAATGGAATATTATGCAGCCATCAAAAGGAATGAGATCTTGCCATTTGCAACGACGTGGATGGAACTGGAGGGTATTATGCTGAGCAAAATAAGTCAAACAGAGAAAGACATGTATCATATGACCTCACTGATATGACGGATTCTTAATCTCAGGAAACAAACCGAGGGTTGCTGGGGTGGGGGGTGTGGTGAGAGGGATGGGGTGACTGGGTGATAGACACTGGGGAGGGTATGTTCTCTGGTGAGCGCTGTGAATTGTGCAAGACTGTTGAATCTCAGATCTGTACCTCTGAAACAAATAATGCAATATATGTTAAGAAAAAAAAAAAAGAAGATAGCAGGAGGGGAAGAATGAAGGGGGGGAAATCGGATGGGGAGATGAACCATGAGAGACGATGGACTCTGAACAACAAACTGAGGGTTCTAGAGGGGAGGGGCGTGGGAGGATGGGTTAGCCTGGTGATTGGTATTAAAGAGGGCACGTTCTGCATGGAGCACTGGGTGTTATGCAGAAACAATGAATCATGGAACACTACATCAAATAATAATGATGTAATGTATGGTGATTAACATAACAATAAAAAAATTTAAAAAAAAGAAAAGAAAAAAATAAACATATATTCAGAATCATAAAGCAAAACTCAACTCTGTTCTGTTTCAAAAGGCACATCTAAAACCTCATCTTCTGAGAGGTTAAACATAGTATGTATATAGGTATGCCAGATAAAGAAGAGCATATGTTGTTGCTATTTTATAAGTCAAGTAAAAAGCACGAATCGAAATGAAGTATTATGCTAAAATGTATAATTCATACAGTGAAAATGCGACAGTTTTGAATATCAGTGCATCAAACAAAAGTAATGAAGCCTATGTAGTAGTAATTAAAGAATTTTCAAAAAACTCTCTTATTCTTCTCCTCTTAATCCAAGATAGATCAAGCAGCTAAGAAAAAGTGATGATATAGGAGAGATAAGCAAAATAATCAATGAATTAGACTGGAGGTTAATATATTTTATTTTCTACTATAATTGATAAGAAAATTTATTTTCAAGTATATATGTAATATTCATGAAATTGAACTTACATTAGGACACAAAAATATATTAATGTATTCTAAAAAGAGGAATTACTACAGACAGCATTGTTTTATGTCAATATAATAAAACCAGAATTTTATTTCACAGTTCAAAACAAAAATGGACTTTACCTAAAATTTGAAAATATTCTAGTAACTTATACTTGGGTCAAATTGAAAATACAAAACAAGGAATGAAATTTTAGAGAAGGACAAGACAATTATCATATGATCTCACTGATATGTGGACCTTAAGAAACAAGGCAGACGATCATAGGGCAAGAGAGAAAAAAATGAAACAAGACAAAACCAGAGAGAGAGACAAACCACAAGAGACTCTTAATCTTAGGAAACAAACTGAGGGTTGCTGGAGTGGAGGAAGGGGGGGGGATGGGGTTAAGGGGTGATGGACATTGGGGAGGGTATGTGTTGTAATGAGCACTGGGTATTATATAAGACCTGTACCCCTGAAACAAATAATACATTATATGTTAATTAATTGAATTCAAATGTAAAAAAAGCCAAAAAAAGAAAGAAGAGGACAATAATGAAAATAGCATGTACCCAAAGCTATGAAAGACATTCAAGTAATACTAAAAGAAAATTTGTAGCCTTTAACACTCACATAAGTTTAAGAAAACAAAAGAAAATAAACTAAGCACCTGGATAAATATATTTTAAAAGTACAATTAAATAAATAAAATTAGAAGAAAGGAATTATTGAAAAATAAAACAAAGTAATCAGTATAGAACCAAAATGAGTAAAAAAATAAATAAGCAGAAAAAATGGGAGTTTTGATGCACAAAATAGTAAAGATTGATATACCATTCACAAACCTAATCAATACAAAGGGGAAAAGCTCAAACTCACAAAAGAAGAAATTCACAGGATCATAGAGACTGGAAATTTTTTAAAAATCAGGAAACTGCTTTGGATAATTCTATGAAAATAAATTTGAAACTCTGCATACAAATTTTTTCTAGGAAAATATAATTTAATGAACCTGACTCTAGGAAGGATGAAAAGCCAATATAGATTTATTTCCATAGAAGGTAAAATTAAAATTGTCAAAGACCTATTCCTCAGACTTTGAAACTAAAGGTAGGCTGAGATTTTCACAGGGAAATTTTACCAAATCTTTGAAAGGCAGGTAATTCCAATAATATTTAAAACTCTCCTAAAGCTTTATGAAAGGAAAACTTGCTCATTTTTTAAAGAAGTGGGCATAATACAGATACCAAATTCCAATAATGATTGTATTAATATGGAAATTTATATATTGGAATTATTTAAGAATATCAGTGCAAAAGTCTTTATAAAAAAAGTATTCCATAGCACAAGAAATTATATATTATAACCAAGTAGGTTTTATTCCCATATAATTCCAATATAATTTTATATAAAATGGAATTACATAAAATTCTAATATAATTTTAACATTATATTCGTGGTATTAGTCAATGAACTTAGAAGTACAGACGTATGGAAATATAACAATCAGAAGGAAGAGGTAAAACTACCTCTATTTGTAAATATATGATTATCTAAATTCCAAATCCATCAATTAAAAAATCACAAACAATAAATTAATTACCAATTAAAGCAGCAGTACGTAAATTATCTATATAAAAATCAATAGCCTTCAAATACACAATGAACTGGATGATATAATTAAAGAGAAAAGTACATTTTAAAGAGCAACAGAGATGATCAAGAAATGTGTGATAACTAAAAGATAAACTTGAAACCTTTTTTGATGGACCCCAAGTAGATTTGAACAAGTGGAAACACACCTCATGTCCTTGGAAAGGAGCACTCCAAATCTGAAGAAGGTCAGTTCTTTATAAATGTATAGAAACTTAATATCTCAATAAAAATAACAACTTTTTTTTGGAACTGGACAATCAAATTCTCAGACTCATATAAAAAAATGAAGAAGTGACAAAAATTAGAGAAAATCTGAAAATGGAGAGCAACTGGGAGGGATCTTCTCTACCACATATTTACACATACTGAGCCTCAAAGATTAAAACCAAATGGCACTGGCATATGTATAAACAGATATCATTGGAATGCTAGAGAAAGACCAGAAACAGAACCGTGACACACAAGAACTTCAAATGTGACAGTGGCATCCCAAGCTGGATATGTCAAAACATGAAATTATAAAAACACCAGAAGAAAGCATGAGTAAATCATTTATACCTTGGAATGGAAAGGGCTTTATAACTATGATTTAAAATCCAGAAGCTACAGAGGTGCCTGGGTGACTCATTGGGTTAAGCATCTGACTCTTGGTTCTGGCTCAGGTCATGATCTCAAGGTCATGAGATGGAGCCCAGAATTAGGCTCCGTGCTCAGCAGGAAGTCCCCTTGAGATTCTCTTTCTCCCTTTGCCACAGCACCCTGCCCCCCAATGCTTTCTCTCTCTCAAATAAATAAATAAACCTTAAAAAAAAATAAAGTCCAGAAGCTATATAAGACAGAGACTTAATAATGTGTATTTATTTATTTTGTTTGGAGCTTTTATTTATTTTTTTTTTATTGTTATGTTAATCCCCATACATTACATCATTAGTTTTAGATATAGTGTTCCATGATTCATTGTTTGTGCATAACACCCAGTGCTCCATGCAGAACGTGCCCTCCTCAATACCCATCACCAGGCTAACCCATCC